>NC_133774.1:111420139-111440742 GCF_003597395.2 Chelonoidis abingdonii | reverse complement strand
TTTTATTATAAGGATGGAAATGTTTTGGGTAGCAGGGGGGCTATGGTTTTGCCTGCAAGTATTCTAGTGTGGAATAGCCCATTGATTTCCCTGTTAGCTGCTTCTTTGCTTTCCCCAAGTTCACAGAAAACCCATGGCTGTCCAGAGTGAAGCAACCCCCCAACCCCCCACTTCCAGTGATCTGCATGTGCAAAGTGCTTCTGAGTAATCTGCTCGTGGCAATGTGGGAGTAGGGTTCAAGTGTTATTTCCCTGTAGCCTGCTCTTTGCTTCCCCACAAGTACAAGAAACACCATACTTCCAGAGTTGAAGCAACCCCCAACACCCTGCTTCCCAGGTGAGCCGCGTGTGGGGAAACTCACCATGTCTCTCTGGAGCTGCGGTTTCTCTATGTGCTTATGCTGCAATGTGTACACTGATGCTACTAAATAGTTCTTAAAAGCATTCCATCTCTGTACAAGACTTTATCTCCTGTGTTTTTTTTTAACAGTGACCTTGGATACTGCTCCATCAGCCCAAGACTTCCTGAAAAACTACGAAACTTAAGGAAAAACCAAGGAAGAGTAAGGAGGAGATGTGGAAAGCAGTGGAATCGTATTCCACAGATAATAAAAAGTTGCAAGACTGGAGGGAAAGGAAAGTAGGAAAAAGGAAGAGGCGCCAAGAAAAAGTGAAGCTGCCAAGAGAAAGGAAATGGCTACCAAGAGAAGCACAGATCGGGCTCTAAGCATTATGGAACGCCACACAGACCTCATGCAGTCAAATGCTTAGACATGCAGGCAGAAGCACTTACAATGCTTCCTCACCTCCATCCCAAAGTTAACTCATTTGCCTCCATAAGTTTCCTTCAAAACACCCTTCTCCAGCATCCTCTTCTACCCTACCAGCTGCCTCTCACAACACCCATACGTTACCTAACAGCTGATAACTATGGCCCTTACCTATTGCCTCAACCCATGACCCCATAGCAGCATTTAAATCCTGAAGGCACAGCAGGCATGGGCCAACACTCAAGGAAGACATATTTCAAACCTCTGACTTTACTGCTCATCAGCTCTACCCCCTGCCCTGTATTTATGTACTGTATTTTAAAAAGGATTTCTCCTTTTAAAACAGTTTTTATTATTACAGAAAGTTATAACATGTATGTATACCACAATGAAAAATAGCACTGCATCATTGCAACCACTGCACTTAACTTGCTGTGGAAGGCACCTTCGACATTACTGTTGGCTTCAGCTCAAACTTGCTCCTTTAAGGCATTCCCTAATCCTTGTAGCAGTGTGCTTGGGCCTTCTCTAGTAAGGCCCTCTCTCTTGGGCTGTCAATTCCACCTCCAGGCGTTGAACCTCAGAGGTCCATTCGTCACTCGCAAAGGCTTTCACCCTCCCTTCACAAATATTATGGAGGGATAAAGCATACGGTTAATCTCTGGGATGCTGCTCCCCCACGTCTAGCGTTCCATAGAGACTTCTCCATCTCCCTTCAAACGGGCCAAAGCACACTCCAACGGTCCATCTGCACCGGCTCAGCCTGTAGTTTTAACGGTCCTTGCTCTGTCAAGCTTTCCCTGTATACGGTTTTCATGAGCCAAGGCATTAACGGGTAAGCAGGGTCATCAGAGGATCAACTAATGGGCATTTCGACGTTCCCCACTTGTGATCTTGCGGGTCTGGGAAAAAAAGTCCTGCCGCAGCTTCCTGAACATCCACTGTTCGAAAGATGCGTGCCATCATGCACCTTTCAGGCCATCCTGTGTAAATGCATGAAACGCCCACAGTGATCCACAACGCCTGGAGAACCAATAGAGGAAATACCCCTTTCCGATTAATGTACTCGGATGGGCCTGGTGGGGTAGTGCCAGAATAGGAATATGCGTCCCATCTATTTTGCCCTACCACAGTTAGGGAAACCCATTTGTTGCAAAGCCATCCAACAATATTCCTGCACATTCCCCAGAGGTACAGTTCTTCTTAGCAAGGATGCAATTAATGGCCCTGCAAACCTGCATCACCACTATTTCCAACGGTCAACTTTCCCGACTCCAAACTGGTTGCGCCAATTGGTAGCTGTCTGGAGTTGCCAGCTTCCAGACTGCAAAGCCACCCGCTTCTCCAGTGGACAAGGGCAGCTCCTCAGTCTCATTGTCCTTGCGCTGCAGGGTTGGGGCGAGCTCACAACACAATCCCATGAAAGTGGCTTTTCTCATCCTAAAGTTCTGCACCACGTGCTCATTCATCCCAGGACTTGCATGAACGATTGTGATCCACACTCAGTGCTTTGTTCCCGAGGCCCCAAAGGGCGGTGTTCCACAGTGCTTGAGCAACGTCCATTACTGCCAACAACAATTTAGTGTCAGGCGCGTCAGCCGAATCTATTTCATCATCTGAGCTCTCCTCACTGTCACTTTTGGAGCATAAGGAATAGCTCAACTGCCAGACGTGATGTGCTGGCACATTTCATCAGCAAAGTCCTCACAGCTCGGCTCCATTTCTTACTGAAATCACGCGGCAGACTCACAATGGCACCAAACGACTCAAAAGGGAAGTGATGCAGTCACGGGTCGTTGGAACAGGAGGCGGAATGACCCACACCCTTCCGTCCCCTTCCCAAACCAACTGCGCCAAAATGGGACGAGGTGCTCTGTGGGATAGCTGCCCACAATGCACCACTCACAACAGCGCTGCAACTAGTGCAAGTGGACACACTGCAGCGCTGGTCGCTGTCAGTGTGGACACACTGCAGCCTGGCCCTACACAGCTGTACGACCACAGCGCTGCAAAAATGTAAGTGTAGCCATGGCCTTTACTTTCCATTACAGCTTTATCTGCTATTGTTACAAAAAAAAACAAAAAAAAACACAAACAAAAAGACTCAGAATCTCTCCTATTCTCCTGATTTGACTGCACTATTGCAGCCTGACTTGGTTTTATTAAAAACATTTTAATTTTTGTAAGAATCAGTACCCTTAAGGGTTAATGCTAAATCCAAAGCCAAACAGCACTAATTACCTGGTCTTGCAAAAAGGTCTGTCAGTTTTGCAACTTTGAATAAAGAGTCAAATGAATTTTTAGTGGCATTAAAACAAAAAACAACGAATTTATCTCACACCTAGAAAACAGGAGTTTTACAAACAGATTGTTGTTTAGATTCTTAGAACGTTACATATTTTCACAGACAAATAGATACATCATATTTTCTTCCTTAACATTTCTTTACACTGCTTTGTTTATACATAGCTCTCTCATATATGGATTATTTACTGGCATTCTTCTGGAAAAAGGGCCCATTTCCTTCAGAATGGCTGCAAGAAACCAAGAATTCTCTCTCTTTAACATGTCTTTTTAACATTCTACAAAGTTTAACTGCTTAATTCTCTTCACTCTGTAGATTAACTTTTCACTCTCTTTTCTTAAATCACTTGTTTATGTTCCCAAAATGACACCTTATCACTCAGATTTCACCATTTTAAATTGTTCCAGGTTCATGCCTGCACTTACTGCTTTCTTACTCTGTCATTATTCCTTAGGCTTTCAACCTGTTCTCACTTTATTTATCTGTTGCTTGCTGCTTGTCTGGCCCGATCCTGCTTTTTTTTCAATGAACCATTTGTGAGTGATATGTGGTCATTTCACAATTTGAAAGAAATGTTCAAGAAAAGGGACCAGGAGGGGGGTCGTAGTTGAGAGCCCACCCTCCTTGCTGAATTGGTAGTGGAACACTAAAGAATCAGTTTTTTGAGGCAGACAACAAAGGGAACAGAACAAGGGGCTTTTTGTCCTTTTTACAATGAGATGGGAGTATGAAGGGATTGGATGATCCGGGTTGGAGAACAGGTAAAGGGGAGCACTCAGTCTGGTGGTGGGAGAGAGGCTTTAATGAAGCTTTTAACTTATATTTGAATATTGAGAGAAGCGAGTATTGATTTTGTCCACCTATGATTTGCCTCTTGCCACCATGCATGAAACAATTAACCTCTTCCTTAGCCAATTTAGTTTTAGGTTGGCGAGTTGTCCTTTAACACATCCACTCAGTCTTTGTCCAAGATTTTACCAGTGGCACTGAGTTTGGATCCAAATGGGTTAGCCTAGACCATTTTTCCAGAAATTTCGGGAGTCTGACCTTTTACAGGAGTCCCGGCCCATCCTAAATACATAAAATGAGCCGGCATTCATTTAGGGAACGGTCTCGACTTAAGTCTGGTTACCATACAGGAGGACTTCACACACCAATCACACAGAAGAAATTTGTGTTCGTCAGAGCGATGCCCAGTGCAACACACAAAAGGAGCCACAGCTACTGCCTCAATCCCTTGCTTTCACACAGGGGTTTTACCAAAAGTGCGATCAGCTGCGATTGTGCAGATTCCACTTACTCAGACCGGGGACAGGAACCCTTGGTCGGCCTATCCCAGACGGGATGGCACCCAGACTCAAACACTCCACAAGAGGACAGATAGACACAGAGACAAGACAGTCCTCAGTCGGACAAAACACAGAAATAATTACCTGACCAGATTCCTGATGTCGATCCCGGGTCCTACCAGAACAGAGTGGAACCAACAGGTTCTATGGCGTAACCTCACTGTGGTTGTGCGCCTTTCCGCTCTAGTGGAGGACCGCTCGGCCAAATGCCCAGGTGCCGGCTGCCACAGTATCCTACAAAATGGTCAGGAATCACACAGCCCAGTGAAGACAGTTGCCTCTCGGTGGAACCTCCAAATGTCAAAGTTAGAATCAGGACTCACAATTTGTCAGACCACCCTGTTTTATTAGTGCAGCGCTCCGCCAATAACACCAGATATGTGAGTGCCATGCAAGACCCAAACGTCTTATTTAAACAGATAAAAGAGCGGAATTAGACAAAGGGACAAGAAAGCAAAACAGTAAAATTCACCTGGGCACAGCATGATATCTACTTCCTTACTAACTCTTATCGATCTAAGGCCAATACTTCACCAATTGCCTTAAATGGTACAATTGTTCTATGTTAATGTCTGTATTCCTGACACCTGGATTGCAGCATTCCAACAGTTTTGCTTAAAGGTACAGACAGCATTTCTTTAATCCTTTTTATTTTCATAATATAATTCATTCTACTTTCACAAAAGTTAATCCATTTTTAGGACTGATTAACTATTGCAGAGCACGTGTGTGTCTAACCAGCTACTGCCAAAATCTGGCTAGATAAAGTTGAAGTCTCATCAGGTGATTTTTTTTTTTTTTTAACCTGATCAAGGGACCTGCCTATGGATGATTTTTTATCACTTTCATTATGGGAACTAGACTTACTTTCAAGTTTTTTCAGACTTTAAAAGAATTCATTATTTTAAGCCATACTAACTTCCTGGAGCACTATGGGACTCAAAATTGAATCTAAGTCAGTCTGTTCTAAGTGCAATGTAAATGAAACACTCTGTAGTAAAACCAGAGGTATCTGAAGGCCTCTATATCTTTATATGAAGAGCAGCCATGCAGCCAGAAATTTGGATGAATAGAATGCATGTGCACTAAGATTTTTTCCCATCAGCCTCTGATCTATACACAAAATGCTAGGGATTAGTCAAACGTTGATAAAATAAGCATGTTCGGAAGAAAAGAAGAGAGAAAAAAAGATTACTGCTATGAGCGAGCCCCTGTACTTGAATGGCGAGTTTGCCATTTAGACGGAAGATTGTAGAGCAATATTAACTTCCACTCCCAAACTGGGACCCAGGGGAATGCATGCCATTCAAAACGATAAACTGATAAATATAATTTCTTAGGCCATTGCTTTACTTTTATCCTCTGAAACTCGTTTTGTTGATGTTGACTTGATTATCTGCTTTCATAGGCCTTAAAGAAACCATCAAAGACATGTTTGAAAAACAGTTTAATATTTTGGAATGTGGGCATGTTTTATAGTATTTTTGCATAATTATTCATGTTTAAGATTTATTCAAGTTTTCATAAACCAAATTATTAGCATTTTATATTCACATTTTGAGAATTTTAATAAAATTCAAATATGGAGCTTTTGAATCTTTCCATGAAACATTCATGCTATCTACAATGGTCTCTGCCAGTGTAGTGTCTCACCAGCCAATCTGCATGCTGTGATGTGATCTGGAGCACAAGTATGAATCTAACAGCCAGTAATGCCTGAGTTTAAAAAAAAATCCTGATTTTCAAAGGTTCTGAGGTCCTGCACTTTATATTGACTTAAATGGGCCTCACTGTTACTCATTACGTCTGAAAATCAAGCCACATTCATTCTAGTGCCTAAATGTGGCTTAGGACTTAATGTTAACCCCCAAGGATTCCCAACCTGTAAACTGCTCCATTCAGGTTGGCCCCTGATTATAATCACAAAATTCTAATCCACATTGGGGACCAAATCCCAAACGCCACTCATCTTCTCTTAATATGAGATTCTACTTCTTCTGTAGTTTATGTTGCAAGTAGGATACAGGGCTTCTTCTCCAGAAATATAGCTTTGAAAAGTTAAGCAAAACATAATCTTATTCTCAGCCTTTTTCCCTAACAACTCTAGGAAAGTGCATGCGTTGTTTAAACGTTCTCTGAAGTTGTGCATCATTAACAGTGCTTTTGGTACATAAGGTCCTAAGGATGAGATATATTAAGCAAAAGAGAATGTTTACATATTTATACTTATACTTTAGATACATAATTTTTGATATTATATGATACAAATCATGAATCACACCATTACTTGTGTATTAACAGTGCATTATCTTTAGTCCCTCAGCAGTAATGTCTGAAATGAAACAGACTCTACTAACAATTGTAAAACCTTTTGAATCGGATTCCTGAGGGTTCTCCCATATCCTCCCAGATTTCAGCATTTAGTTTATTCCAGCACGTCAGTTATTCCAGATATAGTAGATGAAGACCTTAAAGAGAACGTATTAACCCCTTTTGTCTTGATGACTTGGAGGAGGAAAACAAGCCTCTTTTTTGTTAGGGGAGTTGGTAGACTGCTTACTTCATCACATTCAATCCTGAGTCTGTTCTAATTTACTTCAATATAGCCCTCAATATTTCCCTTAATTATACCCTGAAATATTGCTTGAGAACTACATGTGCCAAGAGATATTCACTTTGATGCTGATTGGTGCAAAATGTGAAATTTTAGAAGCCATTCTGTGGCGTGCCCTGCAATTAATAAAAAGCCAAGCCATAATAAAATCCAATTAACTCCATGTCTGCATTTTAAACTCACATCTCACGGCAAGAAAAAAAGGAATGCAAAGTCAAGGGTGGTGGTGGATATGTGAGGAGAGGGGAGGTGGAATAGAATACAACACCAGAAAGGAATGCCGAAAAGCAATCCTCTACCTCAGCTAGTACATCACTTCTTATCTCCTTCAGCCATTTTAATTAACATGTTAATAAATTCCCTGATAGATTTAATGGTAAGTGACAATTGTGAGGTAGAGACTGTAATAAAACCCAACGCAGAAAATTTGTAACTTGTAAAAAAAAAAAAATCATTATTGCCTAGTCAACCATAGCATATTTTTTTTCTTTTTTTTTCTTTTCTGAAGGGAGAGGTTGCTGTTTAGAAAAAGACTTAAATTTTAGACCCCACATTAAGCAGAATTAATGATATATTTGCTAAAATGCCATATATTACTTCCAGTTTATCCATCCACTGGGTAAACAGTAAGCATTTCTTGGTCACTGTGATAGATTTGAATGCTGGCTGGGACATCAATCAACGCTGGCAACTGATTAGTTGTTTGTGTCTTTGACAGGCTCTTCCATCTCATTGAACGAAAGCTTGCTGATTGCTCTCACTTCTTTCCACATTCATTGCCCTCTACTGCCACTATATTATATAGCTAATGCTGATGGTGGAAAATCCTCCCTGACAAGTAACAGTGAATTTCTCCCATTCCCTTATCATTATATACACGTTACTCTGTGTTTCTTCAGTGACTGGAATTACTGAGTGAGATGGTCTGCAGTGTTGGGGACTGAGAAGGCTTGTTCAGCAGCACAGGTACTGCTGATCATGGTGGTTATATTTGTTAAAGCAATCACACACAAAAAGCTATGTAATGGCATGACATGTGCCTCACTGGTCATAGGCTAAGACTTAACTCTGTTAACTATAAGCAGGTTATCAATATAAAGAAAAAAATGGTCATGTGATGGCAACAGGATGCTTGTGAACAGGCTGACTGTGAATGAAAGAAGTAGGACTGAAGAGAATATGAAATTAAATTTCTTCAGCCTTTTCTTGTTGGAATATTGGCTGAGATTCTCAGAGCAGTCAAGAGGCTTTAGACATCTCCTTCCCATTATAATTAATGGGAAGAAGATGTCTAAATGCCTTACACTTCTTTTTAAACATCTCAACATTTGTCATTAGTAAATAAATATACAAAACACATAACACTAAAGCTAATGCTCTACCCAATCTGTGGGTTTCTGAAACTGGATGGAGTGAATAGATTAGCTGAAGTATTTGAGGAAGTACAAAAGTTATGAATTCTGACTTTCTTAACACCAAGCATTGTTTGGCATATGTACAACCCCTGTGATTAAGTGTAAAGTCAGAAAAAAACGGATCATCAGTAATCAAGATCAGCAATGTTTTAATCAGTTCTGTGTGCCTATTCGCTGCATCTGTCCCTGTAAAATCCTGGGACCTGGGGAATGCTGGCCAATCAGCAACCTTTCCCTCAGAGGACTAATGGCTGCCAGAGACTCCCATGAGAAGAGCTACCTATTGTCTCTGGGCAAGAGCCTCCTTACCTTGCTACTGTAACTGTCCCTGTGGTGAGGGCGAAGACTCACTGGCATGGTGCCTCCTACTGGTCATCCTGAGAATTAGCTTTTCCAGCCCAGAGCATCCTCTGCAGGCCAGTGTCTCACCTGCTGCCAGCCCCCATGTCCCTCCCAGACCCCGGTGCCCTTTGCCCAGGGGTTCTGGCCACCACAGTACACTCCCCCTCCCAGGGGAACCCCCAACCCTCTAAACTCACCTTGCCTCAGTGGCTACTGCCAGTCATCATCTAGCCCCCAGTCCCTGGGGCCGACTGCAGTCTGTAAACTACTCATCATTGGCAAGGGGGTTAGGATCTACTGCCTTTCCCTGTCTCTGGCCTGTCCCTCTGCAGCCCTAGTACCTATTTGGCCCTTTTAGCAAAGCCTACAGTCTGGGGTTTTTCCTGGCTGGAGCTCCCCAGCTCCCTCTGCCCTTCCCCAGCACTGCTGTACCTCAGGTACCCGTCTCATCTTCCAAGCTGCCAGCCCCTTCTCTCTCAAGATGCTAGAGAAAGGGTGTATGTGTTAGCTTCTGGTCCACTGCCCTCTTATAAGCAGCTGTGGCTGCTTTCCCCATCAGCCTCCCTTTTCCCAGCTGCAGCCCTCTCCAGGGCTGCTTTAACCCCTTCAGGGCCGAAGCAGGGTGACCACCCTGCTACAGTCCCCCTTTCACTGCCAGCCCCATCAAATTACCCCTCCCATTGATGTGGGTGGGTGGCATTTAGATATACAGTTTTGGTCTCTCAGGTAGTCATTTGCTCACTGGAAATTTGGTCTTCATTAACATATCCAGCTATTCAGATGACAGAGCTAGGAAAAGAACCCCAAGTTCCATCCTCTGACTGCTCCCCATTTTTAGCCCTTCTCCCCCTATTGCAGATAGTCTAGTTACTCCTTTGGTTACATGGGCAATGGGGCTCTACAGACAGAGAGAAGTGCACAGTGGGAAATTTTGATTTACAACATTTATTTTTAATATATTAGAACATCACAACCAGTGTAGCCCTTCAGCCTGAATTTTCTTGATAGCTGGTAGATTTATACAGACATTTAGTATGATGAGGTGGTTGGACAGAATCATTTGCTATAGTTCATACAAATTACTGCTGAAGGTCAGAAAAATAAACCTTACAACTACATGAGCTTTGGAATATCAGAGCTGATTTTGTAAAGGAAGAAACAACCATCAGCTCTTGTTCTATAGCAATTTTACTCAACGTTAAATAGGAAGAACAACCCAAATGATTTTTACTTAGTTTTTGTTATTCCCTAACTATATCCTAGGAGTTATAACTTTTTGTGTGATTATTTTAATGTAAGCGGCTGGTTAATCGGTTTACCTTTACAGCAAAGCATAGCAGAGGGCTTATTTCCTCCTCTAATGCTTTTATGTGGCAATATTATACATTCTAGAGTGCCTCCTAAGAGCTATACTCAGCATGAGACAAGGAGGTCCTCATATCTTGGGGTTGATCTGCACTAACCAGGGCCCCAAGAGTCACCCTAACTGCTGACAATTTTACAGCCTCCTCCTTTGGGGATTTGGTTCAATTCTGTGTCTGGTCTCTCCTTCTGTGGAGGTTCCAACCTTTTTTTAAATAGAAAAAAACACACACAAAAGAGGCAGTCTCATTCTCTGATTCTTCCCCATAGCAGCAGCCCACACTGAAGTCTGCTCTCCCAGATTTGCTGGTGAGCTACAGAATCCCATTCAAGTGAACTTAAGAAAAGATTTAAAGAGACAAACACATAACCTAATGGTTTGGGGCAAGGTTCGCACAGGTTCTTTTTGTGGGGGTATAATATGGTGGATCCATTTTCAGTAAAATCATCATCTACAGTATACAACCTGTATTCACTGCTTTTATGATCATTACTATCTCTCTAACGTTTATTAAGTAAATGCCTGATATGATCTATATTTGTATTGTATTAGAACCTAGAGACCTTAGCCTCACTGTGCAAATGTACAGAACACACAGATGGCTCCAGCCCAAAAGAGTAATTGCAGTGCAGTTCAATGCAAATAATTGTTTTAATTAAAACTCGATAGGTACAAAAACAATTTGATGTGGAATAGAAGCAAAATATTCCCCATGTAAGCATGCTATGAGCCCAGCTACATACTCTTTCCACTTGAAAATCCCTCACTGAAATCAAAAGGAGCTTTTCTTGCATCTGGAGTATGAACTTAGCCCCATCATGATTAATTATTAGAGCTAGTTGAAGAATATCGACAAATTATGTTTTTATGTATTTTTAGTGTTAATTTTGTTGAATAAATATTTGCAGCTGAATTTTAAGTATTAGTGGTGCCCCACTGTTCAATGTATATTAGAAGCTGCTGTATACTGAGGAGTGGGATTTAGGACAACAATATGCATGTGACACTCAGTTCTACATCGCCTTTGCATGAAAACTGGATTCTACCATCCCACTGCTCTCACAGGATCTTGCAAAGAGGACATGCATGATATTAAACTTGTTAAATCTCAGTTTGGATAAGTCTGAAGTAATGCTGATCACTTCTAGTATAACAAGCTTTTTGGCAAAGAACAACGCACAAGTGCTGGAACTAGGAGTGCTGGGCGTGTGGCAGCACCCCCTGGCTTGAAGTGATTTCCATCATATATAGGGTTTACAGTTTGGTTCAATAGCTCTCAGCACACCCACTACACAATTTCTTCTAGAGCCCCTGGAACAAGGCGTATTTGTTTACACAGACCTTTGAGTAACCATCTTTCTAGATCTGCAGTTTATTAATTCCAACTAGTTGAATCTATTTTGGGGCACACTGTTAAGTTGTTACAGCATCTAGGTGCCACAGCGATGGCACTGCATACAAATAAATGAATAGTTATCAACAGTTTCAAGACTATCAGGGAACCTTGAGCTCAGGTAGTGGCCAGTAAGGTACTGACACTGTAAACTCTTTCAGAGCAGGAACAAATTTGTTATCGCTGTGTGCTGCCTAGCAGAACTCGGAAGCCTATGGGTGCTATCACAATACAATTGAATTACAGAAAATGAAGAAAGAATATGCAATAATTTTTGTTTACATTTCAACATACAGGGCCAGATCCTTAGGTGATGTAAATCCATGGAGCTACACCAATTTACATCAGCTGGGAAACTGGCCTATCTTATGTTACTGAGTTGGGCTCTAAACTAAAGCAATTAAGAAATTCTTTCCAATTAATGTAGAAAAGAAAATAAGTTTGGGAATTACTTTGAATGTGAATGATTTCCCCACTCACATTCTTTTTTTTTTCTTTCAGCCACTGCAAACAGAATTTTTATAATTTGTGGTATGAAAAAGTAAATATCAAATGGATAGATCTCTTCTTTGCAATATAAAGATGAACATCCAAAGCTCAGTTCAAAAACATAACAATGGCAATTTAATTTGATAGAAGGGATACAGAGATACTATGCAGTATTCACATTTTGCCAGCGTAATGAACAATTCTCTCTCTGGGACTATTGGCTACAGATACAGTTTTATGATCTACTTTAAGATAAACAGATATATATTTAGAAGGCATATGTTTCTTCATATTAATTGCTTGAGTCTAGATGCTCCCCCAAGTTGCTCCGTCCCAACTGTTAGTCCTGGATACGATAATTATTTTGTAAATATGAAGCTGAAAGAACACCCTAATAGTAAAATATATATATATATATATATATTTGATTTCAATCGGAGCAAGATTGAGTCCAATACTTCGCAACATGTTTGTGTACTTGTATCATTATTACACCTTTGTCTATGGAAATGTTGTTATTGATTTTACTTGAAGCATAACTGGTTCCATTGGGTGATAATATGACCCAATGAATGCTAATTATGGAGCATACCATGAGTCACATAGGGGACTATTTTTAAGCGAATGTGGTAACTATGGTTTAGTACCAAACCTCAGGTTAATTTACCACATGGTGAAAATATCAGTGTGCTACCTGATGAAGATCTCACAAATCAAATTGCATGAGGTGTGCAGTTGCTATTTTTATGCGAGTAACGGTGATTACCTTTTGTTTAATATAGCTGTGAATGATTTCTGTCTGACTATACATTTGAGTAACGTCTACTCCGGTAAACAACGTGTGTCGTTTTTGCATTCAAACACGTTACTGCAGAAACTGATTTTTTTTTTTAGTTCTTCACCCTGCCAGGTTTCCAGCTGTGCTGATGTCCAAATTATCAAGAGAAGGTGTATGTAACAAAGGATGGTGTTTCAGAAACAGCAAACGTATGCAAACTGCCTACATTGCATAAATAAACTGCTAGAAAACAGCTGTCTAGATATTCCTGCCTCTTGTGCTCTAAGTGCTTTTTAAACAAGGATCTCACTGAGAAATGCCAGAGGTTCTATAGTAGCCTATAGTACTGCCAATGCCAAAATGGGGTCATAATGCACAGAACAAAGCACTGAAAAATAAAAGATCTTGTTATTAATTGAGTGATAGGCTCTTCACAACATAAGAAACAATCCCTCCCCCAAAGTGTTCAATCTAAATTTGATAAGACACAAATAATGATGTTCATAAATGACAAGAAGAGAGTGGGGGAAAAGTGAGGATGGCAGTAAGATCATATTGTTACTCAGGCGGGCATGTAAACATCCTGGTGGTTCTCTTGCCCCCTGTTTGAGTAGTTAAAACCTTTCTTCTTCCTTCATGTATCGCAGGGCCACTTGCGGGGGGGGGCAAGTGGGGCAATTTGCCCCAGACCCCGGTTCCCACAGGGGCCCCACAAGCCCTGGCCTGGCTGCAGTCCGGGACTTCGGCCGGCATTTCGGTGGCAGGGGGCCCTTCGGTGCTGCTCAAGACGTGGAGTGACTGAAGGGCCCCCCTGCTGCAAAAGACCTGGACAGCCACCAGGTGAGTACAAGTGCCCCAGTTCCCCTGCTTTGCCCCAGGCCCCTGAATCCTCTGGGCGGCCCTGATATATTGTAGGCACGGTGGCAGCAGTCAGAGTTTAGGACAGATCTGAATGGAGAAATCAGGATGAACAGCTTTAGGGAAAGTATTCCAGATGCAACATGGATGATGGGACAGTGCCCCTGGAGAGGGGAGAGGAGGAGGAGAAGAAAGGGGTATTAAGGCTCTTGTCATTAGTGTCACAGGGGGATACAGGGACACATAAAAGTAAATCAGATCAGAAATATAGGCAGGAGCTGTGCAATAAAGGCATTGGGATGACAAGAAGAAAACTTTTGAATAAGATGTGCAGAACAATAAGGAGTCGGTGAAGAATCCAAAGACAGGAGTGATGTCCAAAGCTACGCGCAAGCAAGCTTATTGCAGAATTCGAGGGAGTTCAGTGATGACAGTAGTAGAATGCAGGTGTCCATGCCCCATTTCTACTCAATAGTTTATGTGCAAAAGTTTTAGAGATGGTTTTGAAATGTCATTTGTTGGAAATAGTACAGAGTGGGCTACCAGTTCTCTGCCAATGAATTTTAAAAATACTACTGTAGTGAGGTGGCCTGGCTCCCAGGCGCTCCGGAGAATGAAAAGCCCAGCCAGAGGCCAGACTGGGAGGAGCTACGGAGCTCTGAACCCGCCCCGCAAAGGGTCAAGTGCCGACCCAGAAGTATAAAGGCAGGCCCTCTGAGCTCAGTGAGGACCCAGCCGTCAGAGGGGCCGGACTTCTGCGACTGAGCTCCCGCTGGGGAAGCCTGGCCGAGCCTGCCCCGCGCTCACTACCCAGAGGAGGACTGGCCGAGCCAGCCCCGCTCCAGCTGCCCGTAGGTGGAACCAAACCTGGTCCACGCTCGCTACCCCGATGAGGAGCTGAGCCTACCTTTCGCCACCTACCCCGAGGACCTGCTGAGCCTGCCCATGGACACTCACCCTGAGGAGCCGATGGTGGTTGACCCCTACGCTGACACCACGACGATGCAGGTAGGTCCTGAAGGGGAGTACGGAAGCATCCCCGGGGCAGCCGACCCCAGTCAGGCTGCGGAGTTGCCAGAGCCAATGTCAGTGTGTTGCAGCCAGGATCCCCACTGACCCAGCAGCAGACTGCCTGCCGCTGCTAGGGCCCCGGGCTGGGAAGCAGTGGAGGGGGAGGGCCTGCGCCCCCCCTGCCACCCAACGTCTGGGTGGCAGCCTCTCCCTCTCCCTGGACCTGAGGAGGCCAAAGCCGAGAACGGTTATTGCTCAGCCCTGCTTAAGGGCCTGAGCCCATTTGACTTTGCTGTATTTGCTGCCCCGCCCTGACCCAAGGCCTGGGCCTAGAACTGCTATTGCTCAGCCCTGCTTAAAGGCCTGAGCCTATCTGACTTTACTGTGTTTGCTGCCCCACCCTGAACCCAGGGCCTGGGCTGGACAGACTGAATTGCTTGCTCGGGGTAGTGAGGCGGCCTGGCTCCCAGGCGCCCCGGAGAACGAGGAGCCCTTGTCTCGACAGCGGACCCCCTTACAACTGCCATCTTTCCCTGTACATAAAAGTGTATCCTTTTCAACTGCTAGTCTTGGATACCATAATTATTTTGTAAATATAAAGCTGAGAGAATACCTTAAGAGTACAAAAAAGAGTTCTTAGACAAATGTTTTGGACTATCCATATTTCAGATAACTCAACATATTTCTAGACTAGCCTCTAGCTTTTCAGAGGGGAGGTAAGATGTTTTTCCCACGTGCTTAGCCAAAAAGCTGAAAGATTTATCTTTACTGCAGTTGGCATACTTTCATGCTTAAATGGGCTCTAAATGTTCAAATGAACCTAATTTACCCAGAGAGGTAGACACTACTTAAATGTCTGGTTAAATTTCCCATTGAGAAAGTATAGACACAGATGACCAGTTCCCAATCACATGGTTCCTAAAGATACTTCCTACAATTTCAGTCATGTAGCATCATTACTTAATGTGTTATAAATGATGCCGATGATATTAGTATAATAAAATTAGCTTTGCCTTGCCTGAGAGAGTGTAATAGCTTTTACTACCTGAATTTAATTCAGTAAATTCATTTCTAATGTGCATTGGTTTAAAGCGTTGCCTTCTCACTTAAGAGGATCTTAGTTTTCAATTTAGTTCAGGAAGATTTTTTTTTTTTTTAAATTCCAGTCTGTTGGCTGAAGAGATTCAAAGGAGAAGAAATAGTTACGTATCAACGTACATTTCACAAATTAAACAGAAGTTAGATGGATTTAAAGCCAAAAGCTAAAAATATGTGAATTATGGAGATAATATGTAAAGTAGGGTATTGGAGTCTTTAGGTGTCGTTTTCAATTTCAAAACACAGAAAGTGGCCAAAGAAGGTTTGGACAAAGTGGCAGTTGATGCCCAAACTAAAAAGTGGGGCTACAGGTTCATTGGCTTCTCCTGTCTCTCCCTCCCTTTACCAATTGATGTAATGGGAACAAAAAGGATCAAAGTCTTCCATCTCCAACCACCCTTCCTCTTTCACAATGGTCATCTGGAACATTTTAAACAAAGGATAGGTTCTGTGAACCTTTTGCTGTTTTCTCCTAGTCTCTCTCCCATCCCCAATCTAGCTTTCACCACACCAGCTAAGGAGAACATTAAAAACAAAAGAATGGCCATACTGGGTCAGAACAATGGGTCTATCTAACCCAGTATTCTGTCTTCCTACAGTGGCCAATGCCAGATGCTTCAGCGAGATTAAACAGAGCAATGTATTGAGTGATCTATATGCTGTCTTTGAGTCCCAGCTTCTGGCAGTCAGAGGATTTAGGGACACCTAGAGCATGAGTGTGCACCTCAACCATCTTGGCTAATAGACATTGATGGACTTATCCTCCATGAATTTATCTAATTCTTTTTTGAACTCAGTTATACTTTGACCTTCACAATATCCCCTGGCAATGTGTTCCACAGGTTGATTGTGTGTTGTGTGAAGTAGTATTTCCTTTTGTTTATTTTAAACCTACTGCCTATTAATTTCATTGGATGTCCCCTGATTTTTGTGACATGTGAAGGGGCAAATGCCTCTTCCTTATTCACTTTTTCCTCACCATTCATGATTTTATAAACCTCTATCATATTCCCCCTTAGTTGTTGCTTGTCAAAGCTGAACAATTCCAGTCTTTTTAATCTCTCCTCATACGGAAGTTGTTCCATACCCCTAATCATTTTTGTTGACCTCTTCCAATTATAATATATCTTTTTTTGAGATGGGGTGACCAGATCTACATGCAGGTATGGGTGTACCTTGGATTTATATAGTGGCATTACATTTTCTGCCTTATTATCTATCCCTTTCCTAATAGTTCCTACTATTGTTAGTTTTTCTGACTGCTGCTGCACATCGAGCAGATGTTTTCAGGGGACTATCCGCAATGACACCAAGATATCATTCTTGAGTGGTAATAGCTAATTCAGACCCCATCAATTTGTGTGTATAGCTGGCATTATGTTTTACAATGTGCATTACTTTGCATTTATCAACATTGAATTTCAAGTTTTGTGAGATCCCTTTGTAACTCTTCGCAGTGAACATTGGACTTAACTATCTTGGGTAATTTTGTATTATCTGCAAACTTTGTCACCTCACTTTTTATGCCTTTTCTACAGATCATTTATGAATACGTTGGACAGCACTGGTTCTGGTACAGATGGTAGAGGACCACCTCTCCACTCTCAAAACTGTTCATTTATTCCTATACTTTGTTTCCTATCTTTTAATCGGTAACTGATCCACGAGGGGACCTTCCCTCTTACCCCATGACTCCCTGGTGCTGGAACTAGAGGGAGGCAAAGGGGCCATGGTCCCCCACAGTTTTAAACATGGGATTAGTTTGGGGGCAGGGGATGGCATTGTGCACCCAAACTGCAAGTCTTGGGCAACCACGGAGCAGCGCCAGCAGAGGCTTCACTTAGTGGCAGGAGAGCGGATATCAGTAGTTTGATTTCAATTACAACAAGGAATACATACATTATTATTTTTGATTATATATATTTGCAATGTAAAAAGGCTAAACAAAAGAAATAATATTTTAATTCACCTCATACAAGTGCAAATCTCTTTATCATGAAAGTTGAACTTACAAATGTAGAATTATTATTATTTTCACATAACTCCCTTCAGTTGTGTGAGCCCTTGTTTGCAAGGGAGGGTGGATTTTGCCTCAGGGACTGGGCCTGCAGCAGGAGAGGAAAGGCTGGTGCAAGCAGGCTGAGCTCACCAGGCCCCTATTCTCTGTGGCAGTGTTTCTCAAACCTTTTGTGCTGGTGATCCCATTTGGACTTAAAAAAAAAATGGTGACCCCCCCCCCACTAGAAAAAATTATGATCCCCTACCTTCAGCGCCAGGGGCTCAGGGCTTCAGCCTCGCTCAGGCTCCAAAGTAGCAGGCTGGGCTGGGGCTTCACTAGAGCTGTGGGATAGGACTTCGGTCCCCTAGTGCTTATGCCTCCCTTCCTGCCCAGAGGTATGCAATTAAGGCATTACAAAAATTAACATGTTAATTTTGTTTTCAGTTAATCTCAGGTGTTAGCTGCTATTAATTGACAGCCCTAGTTTCAACCAATTTGCCTGGTACTGAAGTTAGGCTTACCAGCCTATAATTATCAGGATCACCACAGACACCTCTTTTAAAACTTGGCTTTGCTTTAGCTATCTGCCAGTGATCTACTATAGAAGCTGATTTAAGCAATAAGCTACATACCACAGTTAGTAGTTCTGCAAATTAATATTTGAGTTCCTTCAGAACTCTTGGGCGAATGCCTCCTGGTCCTGGTGACTTATTACTGTTTAATTTATCAGTTTGTTCCAAAACCTCCACTGTTGACACCTCAGTCTGGGACAGTTCCTCAAGAGGAGCACGCAGTTTGTAGGGGAGCACTGCTTGCCTAGCCAGCAATAGGAGGGGGAGCTTTTCTCCATGCTTTACCTCTGCACACCACTAATCCCCACAATGACTCACATTCACCATCATGCATGCAATTTAAACACTTCAGTCCATTTACCCTCCTGACAAATGCACCTTCTAGGTCAGAACCCCACCCCCTATCATACCAACCCGGTTTCTGAACTCAGAAACTCCTCCTTCACCTTTACTGGTCCTGGAGAAACAGGAGCAGAGGCAGCAAGGCAGGACTGTTTATGCAGATGGCAGAGAACATGTGCAAAGGGTCCCACATCCCACTTCTGCTTGGCCTAATCTAAGTTAGCCATGCAAGGGCCTGGATGCAGCACTTAATTTGTGCGAGAGCTTGCCAGGGCTGAGTCCCAGTATCTCTACGCTTGGCAGTTCATAGCTCCAGCACCTCTGGGCTTCCCATGTCAATTATGAAAGTAAAAAAATTGCACCTCTAGAACCCTAGTACCTCTTTCATTACAAAATCAACACTGGTATAGCTCATTCTTGGCCTACATGAGAGATTCTCTCTCTCTCACCGCAGGCCAGGCTTTCAGACTTGTTTCCTCCCTTTAAATCACCTTCTCACCCTCAAATATTTATTCCAGGCTTGATATTTCTGGCAGTTATTGCGGGGTACTGCCAAGCACAACCCCTGCTGGCAAGCCAGATTTATCCCCTTCCTTCCCTGACCCCAAGCGGGGCTCTAATACGTCACCACACACCTCAGTGCATATTGTCTCTGGATTTGGCTCCCTGGTGCTGTGCCTGAAATGGAGAATTACTTTCTTTGGTGCACACAGTACTCATCAACATTCATAGACTGCATTCTGGGGCTTTATCTTCCTCATCAAACATGATCATCTTTCCATCTCTTGCCATTAGCTTTATTTGGAGAGCAGATAGATTTACCTGCTAATGCACTGATGTGGTTGATAGTCAAAGATAACTTGATAGAGAAAAAAGCAGGCTTTTCATTAGAGCCTTACTGCTCTTCTGCAATCCAGCCTGAGCTACTGCTAATAATAAAAGGCAGCTGGAAACAAAATTTACAATAGGAGTATTTACATTTCCAGGTAGTGAGCCAAAGAGCATTTAGATTAAATTAATTTCCATTGGTGTGCATGCTGGAGCATTTATCCCCAATAAATGAAAGTGGAAATGTGTCAGAAACTATTGGAATCTAGCCCATTAGGGTTACAGGAACCAAAACACATGAGATAATGAATTACATTAGAAATGAGAAGGAGATAGAAAGGGATTTACTAGTAACTAAGCAGACAAAAAATTAAGACAAAGGCCTAGTTTGAGGTTCAGCACTATTTACCTTGTCCTTTTTCTATTCTGGGCCTGGCTTAGGCCTTGTAAAATAGTAATGTAGAGAGATCAGCAGTTACTGTTGGGCTTTTAAATTTAAAATGTAAATTTGCCTTTTCCGTTTCATAGACATGCAGTCAGATTGAGAGAAATAACCCCACACTGACTGTACAATAGCTTCAGAATGTAACTTTTGCTTGTGTAACCCTTTTTCTTTGTTACTTATACCTCTTCTGTTTCACTTATCTAGTCCCTCCAAGCAATCTTCATTTTCTTCAGGAAAACCCACTATGGGGAGTATCTATGTGAGATGGATGAAGGCTGCTTACATGGCCACTGCTTACCTATAACTTGCTTGGTTGAGCAGAAGTGATTTTTTGTGCTGTCCTGCCTTTCCTTTTCTTCCTGCTGCTCATAGCACCAGCCTACCTAGAATGAAGCAATCACCCCTCAGCCTCCCATGCATCTCCTTTTAACTCTATTCTTACAACCTAGGCCTCCAATATCATAATGAGAAGTGGGGAAACTGAGCTTCATCTTTGCTAATGTGCTACCTATTGATGTCAGGAAGAGGTGATACACACTGTGATACAGCATGGCCAGAGGGCAGCATAAGAGTGTTAGCAGGGGGCCTTATTCCCTGCCAAGGGAGGAAGGTTTGCTTTAGATTAACTAGAAC
>NC_133774.1:111303188-111419654 GCF_003597395.2 Chelonoidis abingdonii | reverse complement strand
CTCCTCCAAGGACACTAGGGGAGTGATTAAGAACTGGTTCAGAGGCAAGCAATATCGCCCTGAACCTACCCCAGAGAAGAGAAAGCGCGAGACCCAGAGAACAGTACCGGCTATTTGCCACAACACAAACAACCATCAGATTGAGAGCTCAGTGTTCCATCTTTAAAACAGAAAGCCAGAAAGTAACAACTGAGTTGTAGATCAAACAGTGATGGCTAGAAAACAAAGCAAAGTATATACACAAAGCCGGGAAAAAAAAGTTAACTTCAAAAAACTTGATTGGGGGATGGGAGTTAGGGACAAAGCTTCTCTTTGAATGGGTTAATTTGAGGAAAGAGATGTCACTACCAGTCAGAAACACCACAACAAAATGAAGACAATGTAACACACAAAATAATCATTGTTGGCCCTCAGCTAGCCCAGGATCTTAGATAACAACCTCTTTGATGTGAGCAAAGGCAAACAGTTTAATTAGAGCCATACTACTAAAAAAGTGGGTGTGCAAGTAGCCCAAGCCTATGTGGAGGCACAAGAACTCTGAGCAGATAGCCTCATACTCCTATGGATTCCTAAGATTCAGCCAAGTTTAGAAGTGGGAGAGCAGAACCTATTCCATAGATGTCCAAACACCTCATCAACCAATGGAGTGAGAAGAAGAAACTCCCTGAGGGAATACTTATAGACACTTGCACCTCCTTCCTTAGAGGCTCCCCATTCATGGATTTTTCTACACGGGAGAGATGCTCTGAGCCAAGGTATGTATCTCCCTCTTTTTTCTTCCCATCAGGCCCTAAATACCAGAATGGAATAAACTAGTAAGTCTTGATGAAAACAAGGCTATTTATTAGATTTTACATTCATTGCATTATTTATTATTTTATTATTATGATACTTTGGAAAAAAAAACATACAGGGCAAAGTGACTGGACACCTCCCCCCTCCAAGATTTACATCAGTCTAGAAGAAAATGAGAAGATGGGGACAATCTAGCTTCATTTCCAAAAAAGACATCCAGTGAACATTTTTGTGCCCACCTTATGAAAACTGGCCAAGAGGCTTCAACGTGCTCTGTTTTATTCCATGGATTGCTTCTATTCATCACCTTTGCCTCCTCAGTTCTGTGGCCTGTGACAGTGTGCATAGACTAAAGTTATGGGAACCTCTGGACTCTGGAAAGCAAAATACAGATGAAAGACTTGACCTAATTAGACTAACCTTAATGACAAAAAATTGCTAGAGTTTCCTATTAAAGAGTATGCACAAAGATTGTCTTTACTGAATGATATCTCGATGTTATGGAAGTGTTTATGTTGTCAAATAAAAGTGAAACTGACTTCCTCCAAAAGCAAAAAGGAACTTTTCCAGTATATTTACACAACATGACCTCAGCTCCATGGAATTGCTAGAATCTTCTCTCTTTCTGGCTTGGGAAATGTCTGTTCATGATACACTGGTGTAATGCTTAGCCACTGACTACAAATTTGCATAGTTATTGCTATGAAATTACCAGAATCTTGGAGCACAATAACTTACTCAACGCTGCAGCTTATGCTGAATCTGGGCCATTTTGCTTTTTACAATGTTTGCACTTAAGAAACGTCTTTCATTTTGAGAGATACTACTTGCATTTTCCATTTTAAGCATAGAGAATCTCTCAAAAGCCACAGAATCATTCAAAATTGAATAAATGTTTTAAGTGTTATTGTTCCATAAATGTTACATAAGGGAGCACATCTGAAGTTTTTGTATATAGAAGGGTGGGTTGGAAGGATGATCTTGTGGTTCAGTCACAATTGTATCTGAATTCTACATCAAGCTCTGACACCCTTCTGGGGTAATTTTTAATTTTTCTGCACCTCAGTCACCTCATCTGTAAATCTGGACTCAAAATACCTCCCTAACATACTGTGGTCTTGTGAGGGTTACTTTATGAATGTTTGTAAAGTACTTGAGATTCTCAGATGGGTTGCACTATACAACTGGAAAGAGTTACTATGGGTGCCTTAACACAATGGAGATGGCCACATTAGAAATACAATGACAGATAAATAAACTGAAGAGATTTCTTCTGGATTCCAACATTCCTGTTCTTTGTGTCACGTGCCAACAAACCCAGCTTTCAGATATCCAGAACAGTAAAACAAGAAAATGTTCCCCTTTGAAGAAATTCTGCCACATAGGTGCTATAATTTTCCCTTCATATCCCCAGTTAGACTTCATGCTTAATGTTCTGTGCCCATATCAAGTCAATACACATAGATTGTCCCATATTTCAGCAATGATCCCGTAAAGAATGTACAGTGTGACACAACTATATGATTACATGCTTGTGTGGGTTTTGGACAATGAATAACCATTGTGGAGTGCTATCGCATGTGAAATAATCTTTGTCCTGTCATTTTCAAACAGTTCTCCATCATTTCCCTAAAAGTTCTGTCGTCACCCTAAGCCACTGGAAACTGAAAAAGGACTGAAGAGATATCAATTTTCTGGCACACACACTTATAGTATCTCAGGAATTGGAGACAATAGATGAACTATATACTGTGGTCACCCTGTAAATCATATAGAAGATTGCCTTAGTTAAATAGATAACATTATATACCAATGGGCAGCATTCCGTATATTTCACTCTATGTATTAAAGTAAATACCTGAAGACTGCAGATATCAGGTAATGTTCTTTAGTTACTGAAGATATGTGGCAAATTTTATTGAGGGTGGTAACTATGCTTTCCAGATGAACTCCTGTCACCAGATGAGCTGACCTGTTTTGTGATCAGCTATTTTTTTCTTGCAGCACACCCAGCAGATACTCTCATGATAGCAGCTCATAGAATCATAAAAATATGGGACTGGAAGGGACCTCATTAGGTCATCTAGTCCAGTCCCTTGTACTCAGACAGGACTAAGTATTTTTTATCTAGACCATCCTTGACAGATGTTTTTCTAATCTGTTCTTAAAAACTTACAGTGATGGAAATTCCACATCCTCCCTAGCTAATTTGTTCCATTGCTTAACCACCCTTACAGTTAAGAAGTTTTTCCTAATGTCTAAACTAAATTATTTCCTTTGCTGCAAACCCATTACTTCTTGTCTTGTCTTCAGTGGTTAAGGAGAACAATTTATTACTCTCCTCTGTATAACTACCTTTTATGTACTTGAAGACTTTTATCATGTCTCCCCTCAGTCTTTTCTTCTCCAGATAAAACAAACATATGTTTTTCAAGATTTCCTCTTAGATAATATTTTCTAGACCTTTAATCATTTTTGGCATTCTCCTCTGCACTTTCTCCAATTTGTCCGCATCTTTCCCAAAGTGAAGTGCCTAAAACTGGACACAGAACTCCGTTTGAGGCCTTATCAGTGATGAGTAGAGTGGAAGAATTAGTTATTGTGTCTTGCTGACAACATTTCTGCTAATAGATCCAAGAATGACATTTCCTTTTTTCCTCATCAATCTTACATTGTTGACTCCTATTTAGTCTGTGATCCACTTTAACCCCCAAGTCCTTTTCCACAATACTCCTTCCTAGGGAATCATTGCCGATTTTGTATTTGGGCAAGTGATTATTCTTTCCTAAATGTAGTACTTTGCTTTTGTCCTTATAGAATTTCATCCTATTTATTTCAGACCATTTCTCTAGATTGTCAAGATCATTTTGAATTATAATTCTGTTTTTCAAAGTGCTTGCAACCCCTCCCAGGTTGGTATCTCCACAAACTTTGTAAGCGTACTCTCTATGCCATTATCTAAGTCATTTATGAAGATATTGAATAGACCCAGACCTGAGAGAAGTCTGCAGGGCCCCTTTTGATATGCCCTTCCAGACTGACTGTGAACCATAACTATTTTCTGAGTATGTTTTTCCAACCAGTTGTGCACCCACTTTATAGTAGGTTTGTTCAGGCTATATATTCCTACCTTGCTTAAGACCCAGTCATGTGAGATACAATCAAAAGCCTTATTAAAGCTGAGATATCCCATCTACTGCTTCCCGCCATCCACAAAGCTTTTTCAGCTGTTTCTGTTTCTTACCCTCGAGAGCAGTTCTATATAGAACCAGTCAGAAAATGGTAATTTTTCATATAAAAAATTTAGATTTTTTGAAAATTGAAAAACATTTGCTGAAAACCAAAAACCATTATGCAGAAATGTTGCAGCAGTACTTCATGAGAGTGGTCATTCGAGTGCTTCATGTCCTTATTCTCCTCTGTGGGACAGTCTGCCTGGCTGCACTACATCTCCCAAAACTGCTTTAATTTTCTGCTTTTTGAGAAAAAAAATCAAAATTCTCTGTGGAATATAGACTTTTTGCATAATCATTTATTTGGCTGAAAACCCAAAAAATGTTTTACACAGAATATTGTGACCAGCCCTTGTTCTAACCACAAACTTGGGAGTGAAGACAAAGGCACTCTCAAATTTTGTCCAAAATGTACAGCTCCATTGACCTCAATGGAATTACACTGATCTACAGCAGCTAAGAATCTGGCGCAGTAAGTATAACTGTATTATGAGACTAAGCTATCATATTTATCACATGATATTAGCTTGTACTATATGAGTGGCATTACAAATTAAACTTGTAATTCTTCTCTATTGGTAATTGGAAGAGTTGTTATCAGCAGGCAGTTTGAAGGGGGTCCATTTTGATCCATTGTATCACTATATAGTTAGAATGATTCCAAGCTTAGGACTCAAGTATGCAAATCATCTAATACACTTCAGGAAGCTCTTTTGGTTTATCTGGTGTACTTTTCTACTTCCCCTCAAAATGGAACATAGAATCTAGATATCACTGGAGATTGCTGCTCTCCCCTTTCAGTGTCAAAATCAGTAGATGTGGGATCAGAAAGCTTCTTGAAAGCAAACATTATTTTCTTTTTATGTTTGAAAAAATCAGGAGACAGTAAGGTTGAAAAAAATCATGGGAAGTAGAAACCATTAAATTGATAATGCTGGTCAGTAATACAGATGAGGGTATCTTATACTATAAAGATATTCTCAGTAAAAATAAGGATGCTAATAGTCCTGACTCCTACAACTGTTATGTTTACCATTGGGCAAATCATAATAAAACAAGAGGACATGAAAGTGGATCCAGAACAATCATATTTTCAATTAAAATGAAAATCACCAACTTCCTTTTATTGGGACTTTGTGACAAAAGAAATAAGAATGTTTTATTACTGTGTATATTGCCTTACAAAACGTATCTGCAACAGAAGAGAAAAATATTTCAAATTGTAATTCACATGTTAAGAGTAAGATCATTTCCAGAGCTGCAGAAGCTATACCAAAAGTGTCCAGGGAGGATGAAAAGCTTCAGTAATAAAGAGAAGGAGAGGGAAAAGACTAGTTATCTGACAGTATTTATCTAATTGGTTGGATAAGAAGACTGGAAACACTTATGGCTTCCATGCTGGTATTATGTTTTAAGACTGACTCCATAAGACACCAAAGGTCATATTTCTAAAAGCTAAGAGTCCACTAATACATTCTTAAAAATGCATGCACTCTGTAATTACTCCAACTGAAACTGGGAATTTCGATAACTGAACTCTCAAATGGGTAGTTTGGCATCTAACTACTCAGGATATATGTGCAATTACCTGACTTGCATGAGCAGTTGCAGAGGCACACAGATGTTTTTGGGGGGATGAGACTTTTGGGCCTCCCATTTAAAACATGACACTTGTCTAATGGGAATGCCCTCTTCTCTTGTCAGTTTCCTGTAGCTATTGCTTTTCCCCTCTAGACCTTAGTAGTTCTTCTAAACACTCTGTGGAACTTGGAAGGAATTCCCTCTATGTATAGAAAATACAAACTCTACCGCCCACTTCCAGTAATCCTGTCTCACACTGGGTGCAAATAGTCAGAATAGGAATCAGGCCTAGTGGTCAGAGAAGAACCAAATAGTGGAAGTAGAGTTGTGGTTGAAGCCAGAGCAGAACTGGATTTGTGCTCAGGACACTAGCCATGATCAGGACCAGGAGTCCAGGGGTTCAGTGAACAGTAGAGACTGGGGGTGCAGGGACCAGTACAAGCAGCAGGTCTGGAACAGCTGCAAGTATAGAATGCATTGAGCAGCCACTGTACTGCTGTTGCTACAGCTCTTAAATGAAGACCCATTGGCTCGTCTGTCCAATCAGGGAGCACAGTCAGCTAGCGAGAGCTTATAGAGTCCAGCTGTTTCTCTCATTGGGTTGCCAGCCAACCATACCTTGAGCCAGCTGAGTTCCTGACAGATCTTCTGTGAAAATAGGTACAACCACATGAAAAGCTGGGTGGAAAGAGTTGTGAGAAGGCATTAGCTCTATAGGTGCACTGATGGGAACATCAACAAAAGAGAAAAAGCTAGGGAGCACTTGATGACGTGTCATTCTCATTTACCCCTGTGGTTGTGGGTATGAAAGTGATGTATTTGGTTATTTGTTAACATGTATTAGTTTGTCCATGGTGTTGAGTCTCATGGATGAGCAGTCCTCTTGTATGCCCTGCCACTTTAACTAAATAGGTCAAAAACTGAATTGCTTAGACCTAATTCTCATTTACACTAATGGTCTTTATAATGCTCTGGAGCAACTCCACTATCCTGTCTATCATGTGATTTTCAGCTTCTCCCTCCCCTGCAGGCCGTCACCAAATCATGCTTCTTCTCCATCTATACCATTCCTAAAGTTACCTAGACTCCTTTCTTTTCTGTCCTCTCTGCTAGTATCTTGACGACTGAAACCTCCTCCTTTCTCTCCCCAATCCTTCTCCCCTTCCCTCTCTCATCCATCTAGAACACAGCACTGAAAATAATCTCCTATTCCTCTTGCTCCTCTGACTATGTCACATCCCTTCTACTCAGATCCCTTTACTGCCTCTGTCACTTTCTCCATCAAATTCAAGCTCCTTGTTCTACTACTCAAGGCTTTAGGCTCCTCCAACTCTCCTTTCTGGCCTTATAGTCTACCCTCTTCTTTCGCCTGATTCTCCCATTTTCTTTCCCTGTTATAATGGTGGAAGCAACAGAATTTGTCAAAAACTAAAACTGATAATACACAGGATGGATCAAAGATGACCCCAGGGTTGCAGGCTTGGATGACTGGTAGGATAGCTCACCATAGCATGGGTATCTGAAGAAGTAAGATGATTTAAGGGGGAAAGATGAGAAGCTCATTTTTTGATGTGTTCCACAGTGACAGAATATCCAGAAGGAGATACCAGATAGAAAGGCCTATGAATAATAAATGACAATAACAATAATGCACATGAAGAACCTTTTGTAGACTATTTGTGTCTAGAAAATTTGGTCCAAGTAGTTAATACTTTACTACTGTTTTCTTTGCATTAACTATTTGGTTGGGAGTATAGCACCTATGTTCCATCTAATAGAGGACAGAAAAATATATATATTTATTGTATTTCTTAATAAAAACTAGAAAATGCATTTTTCCCACTATTATCCCTTAGATTTTCAAGAATGGATTTTCAAAATTCAGTGCCTAGACTGTACCAGTAAACTGTGTGTGCTCGTTGGAGAATAGATCCTTAGGCACTTAGAGTGAAAAAACGTGTGCTTTGCATTCACACTTGTATATTTTCTTGCAAGTTCTAAAATGTTAAAGTATATCCATCAACAAAAGTGACTGTTACATAATAAATACTGCTACTACTACTAATCATAATAGGAAAAGAGGAGGAAGGTGATAAAGACTAAACTCTAAATTCATTGTACTCCAGTGATTTCTCAGCAAGTGTGAAAACAAAAGCAGGAGTATCTATTTTGCCCTGACTATAATATTAGAATGAAAGATAGTGAAATTAAATGCAGCACATTAGATTCAAGTATAAATGTTAACTTCATTCTAATGTATTCAAAACCAATTACAGTTTTCCCAAGACAGAATATTAAAGCTGCTTGATATATATATAAACAGTTCTGGGGAACTGCTTGTTCATATGAAATCATGTGGGTCATTTATTTTTGCCAAAAGGATTTGTAAGAAACCCGTAGGGGTTCACTACATAGGTGCTGACCACTGAATAGAAACTACTAATTGAGAAAAACAAGGACATGCTTTTGGATGCTCATTAGCTAAAAATGTCATTTTCTGCAGGATTCAACTAAGGCGACCTTTTCACAGAAACTAGAGCAGAAATGTCTGCCATGAATGCTATACATTCCATAATCACTGCCTAAGAGCCCCTCACAAAGTTATTATAAAGCTTTCACATTTAATTGTTCTTATTAAAAATTCTGTGGAATCCTACTGACTTCAGGAAGAAAATTATTCAAATTGTCTTTGTCATTATTCGCAAGCCAATACAGGGCAAAAGCATCATCGTGTTAAATTATATTCTAATGAAAATTAAACAAGGAGGGCCTACATCATGAAATTACATTCTAATTATAATTTAAAACAGGGAACTTGCATAATTAAGAAAGCCACAGTTTTTCATTTATGTACCTCAGTGGTGCCATGACTAATTAAGTAGTGTGCATGAAAGTTTGAATGCAGTCTTTTAAAAACTGAAGGATGAATTCTGCCAGGGTCTGAGACCTCCCTTACTGCTCTTGCATGGACAAAACCAAACCTTGGGAGCAGGTAGGCAGAGAAGGGCCAGGAATGAGTGGATCCTTGGTTTCATTTCATGTGCTGGCCTGTACAACTGAGCGGCTGTGGAAGTGTTGTAACTTACTGCTGGTATAGGCCAGCAGGAAATTATTACCTCTATAGAGCAAAGGAGTCTCAGGCAAGGAACTGACCTGAGGTATGTTGCTTAGCCACAATGTCCCCCAAGGTCACTCTAGGGTTGATACAGTTTTCATTCAACTCTTTGCTTTGGGTGGTGTCTAGAGACATGATCTAGGCCACAGAGCCTTTCACCTGGTTTTCAGAGTTCAATGAATGGGAGCTGTAAAAACTCAGCACCTCTAATCAGTATTTTGGGGCTATCTAGGTGGCCCCACAGTGAATAATTTGCACTAAGAAATACATGAAGTTGGGAGAATACAGCATAAAAAATAATTCCATGAATATTCACTCAAATCTAAAAGAAAAAGTTCGAGCTCACGTCTTTTTTTGTTTGCTTTTCATAAACTTTCATGTGAGTTTTATTGCATAAACATTTGCAGAAATAAACTTTAAGCTTAAATCGTCCAACAGCCCACATAGTGAATTATAAATTTGCACACACAAGTATAATAAACCTTCCTTTCTTCCACCATTTGTCTATCTTGTCTAGTTTATAAGCTCTCTGGGCAGGGGTTGTGCAGCCATGTTTGTGCAGCACCTAGAACAATGTGCCGTACTGTTTTTTGGGGCCTCTAAGCACCTCTGGATTACAACTACTACTACTAATTATTATTACTACTCATAATAGTGTTACTGATCAAAATAAACTTCAGCTTTATGGTCAGTCTTCTGTAAGGACCAGACTTTCCCTGTGTGACTTGAGCATGGCCTCAATGGATACATGGTTCCAGATGGAAAAAGAAATCAATAAAAATCAAATCAGAAAAAAATCAGTGTGATAGCAGAAAAATCATTAGTCCCAGGAAAAAGCTCTGGCTGATATATGCTAAAACAATCTTTGAAGCTATAAAACTGGCTTAAATAAAGACAATTAATAATGGAGAAATTGAAAAATAGCAAGTGTTAGCATGGTGGGCAAAACTGGATCACTCTGTGTCAAGTAAGATAGATCCCATCAGTCCTTCTTCTTGAGATAGATATGTTGAGTTCTCTGCAGTTTACTTTGTGCAGATCTTTCAGATGATACCGTAGAACAAGAGTTCCTGTCTACTCTGTGTGGACATTAAAGATCCCATATTACTTTCTATAAGGGTGGATTAGTCCTCTGACCAAAAATTTCCACTCCATTTCACTGGAGTGTCATGTGCACTATTTAGAACCATAGAAGCATGAAACTAAAGGAGAGAAAGTATCTATTAGTACAGATGGTCAAAAATTTTCAGGGAAAATGAGTTTTTGGCAAGAAAAATCAAAATACAAAATATTTAAGCACAAAACCAAAAATATTTCAACCAAAAGGTGAAATATTTTGATTAGGAATGCTGTCACAGTCTGGGTGACTCTTCTCCCATTCTTCCCTATGTGTCAGAGTCCAAGATCAGATGACATCTCCCCATGAAGCACCACGGTCTCCACTTATGGAATTTTCCAATTAACTTGAATATTTCATAGAAAAAGCAACCAAAACACACACACATGAAGCACCATATTCTCCAAACACCAAGAGTATGAAAATAATTGTATTTCAAAAGTCAATAAAAGGTGCAAGCAAATTTGTAATTACATTACTTTATTAATACAATTATTATAATGTATTATTTTAATCATTTTCACATCAATATTGAGGTCTACCACCTACATGCCCCTCAAAAATGTTAAGCCTACTACAATAAAAAGTCTCTTCGCACCAGGGTGAATCAAAGTTACTGTACATGGTTGTCAACCTGGTGTAAGAGAGAAGACAATCACCTCATAAAGTCACTCTCTTGCGCAAGTCCTAACCATCTCAAATAGCTAGGTGTAGCACCGTAATCCCTGTTTTCTGGGTTAGGCAAATTCCTGTCTTTGTTCAATACTTTTCAGCTAACAAAATGTGACTTAACGTGACATTGTTTAGGGCCTGAACTAACCCACACAATAAAGTCTTGCTATCCATTTGAATGAGGACTGGATCAGACTGTAAATTGTGAATGTCTCAGCACTGGGACCTTGTCCTGTTATGCGTCTGTAAATGTCACATACGGCTGCAAGTGCTAAATAAAAAAAACTCAGAGTAAAAATAAAAATAAGTAAGCAGAAAATTTCAACTATAAAACACTGGGAGAGATTCTCTGCTAGCATAAATCGGTATAGCCCCTTTCCCTTCGATGAAGATACACGAGCTAAAAATCTGGGCCATATCTTTACAAACATTTACCTTGAAATAAGTGAACAAACAAACTGTTATTTTATTCTATCAGACATTTGATTGGTAACAGGCAAATTAGCAGGAATATTTTTCAGTTATACATTCTTGACACTGGGGAACTCTAGTCATCTCTAAAATTGTTACACTGTTCTATGTTGACATTTCAACTTGCATGTTTATGAGTACATATTCTCCCAAAGCAACATCCCTGAATACTAACAATGTACAATGCAGTCAACAGAAGCATTTGAGTATCACTAATATGCCTTGATGCTTGAGTGTGTGGTACTTTAGTATGTTTCTGAAGTGTTCAGATTACTCACACTAGGTGCCCTGTCTTTCTCAACAGATTGACATCAGGACATCGAAATAAATTGTTTATTTATGAACAGGGCAAAAAAAGAAATCCTTTATTTTTCTTTTGTTTGGCCAGCTATATGGAAGGTGTTGTAAGTGTAGAAGCACATTATACAAAGAAGCAATAGTATTGGGGTTTTGTTTTCAGATATACTAACGCTCCAGGATAGATCGATATAAAATGGTGCTTTTTAAACCCTAGAAAAAGAAAAGATGACATGAATAGAGAAGATCACTCAAAATCTCTTTACCTTTGTGTATTTTCAAAGGAAATAAACCTTCATTCTGGACAAGCAGAGGATGCAGAGAGCAATTTGTAGATTATAAATAGCATTATGTATTTTTGCATTGTAGCAATGTTCCACTGTACATAGTGCTGTACAAATGCATAGGAAGACATAGTCCCACCCAGCTATTGTGCATTTTCAGCTGTCTTTTACAAATGTACAAAATTTTCAGCAATTGAGTGGTTAGGTCACAAATAGCCTGATACTATGCCATGAAGAAAGACTGACCACAGTTGCTATGCCTCTTCCTTAGACAAATCCTCATCTCCTGACTACAGCCAGCCTCCTCCCCCAGCAAATGTACCATTGTCCTTTTCACTTCTCCGATAAATGGTCTTTATTTTTGCCAGCTAAAAATTCAGACCACTCAGACAGGTTAGGATACTTCCAACATCTTGAGCATGATAGGCTTTCAGATGTTCACTCTGAAACTCCAAATCAGAGAAATTGCCTTGTTTCAAATATTTTTTACAAAAGCAAGAGTCAGCCCAGTTTGTTAACTTTACGATCCTTGGTATCGCTTTGAGAGAACCTGGTTCATTCTATGTTTAACTAGCTGAAACTAAGCAGTTTCAGCTGAGTTTCGCTTTGAGTTTGTGTGTCAATTCTAACATAAAAATGTGGAGTACCTTTCAGGGAGTGCAAACCCATTTGAGCCAAAACCAAACAAAAGGTTTACATGAAGACTGGCGAACAGCTCTGTGGCCATCTCCTGTAGCTGAAGGGAACATCTACTATTTACAGAACCAAGGCATGCACTTTGGCCATGAAAATTTGGTAAAATCATTAACACTAATCGTTCAGTCCCTTTGTAGGAAAATTTCCTTAAATTCAGGTGAAATCAATGAGCATGTTGTCTTCATTAAGGTGGAGGACTACAGCTGTATTTTCAATGCCACTGTGAATACCATCTTCCCTTGTGACCCGTCCATCTTGAGCCATATACTTGCCATGCCACATTTTGGTGATGATACTGATCACAGAGGCAGATCTTAGGATAAGCTGGTAAATCCTACAGTTATTCACAGTTTTAGATAAGATTTGTAATTTAGTTCAAAAAGTGAGGCAGGCTATTTGCTAACATCTCCTGAGAGTCCTGAGTAAACAGCCAAATGGAAAATTTAAAGGCAAATAAGGAAAAATTAGCAGCTATCAATACTGGTACCATAATCTCTTACTGAGTGCTTGTGTTCCTTTAACCACCAATGGTCTGAAGCATTTTATATGATATAGCCTCCTAAATTATGACTGCAACCAATTTGCTGCACTTAGGACTTACTGCTTGTTTCTAAGCTCTTTGTAATTATGTGATGCTTACTAAGGAGGTTAGATAAGCTATAAATATAGTTAGATAAGCTACATATATAGATTTTTCAATCAAAGTGAAGGGAAGAAAGCCATATAACTCATAAGATATAGCAGTTCAGTCATCGGTGAATTATAGGGCTGTTTTATGAGTGGGATTTTAAAAAAATAAAATAAAAAAGATATCAGTCACTCCCACTGGATATGTTAACATCACAGTTGATAAAATATATGTGGTGCTGTAATTATTCTGTGATGTATTCTTAATTTTTTGAATTCATACAGGAGAACAGAGTACATTGTCTTACTTATTTTGTATGGTAGATCATGATTCTATGGTCCTAATTAGATCAGAAACGTTCTACTATTATCAATGCTGAGTGAATTTGAACAAAATAAAGGAATCTCAAATGCTGATAGAACTATTATGACAGCTGGTCAGGACATTTTTGATTAAAAGATTTTTTTTTTAAATCAGAAAATGCCAATTCATAAAAAAATCAGAACAGTTTATAGGAAAGGATTGGTTTAGACAAATTTCTCAGTTTGAAAAGCTTTTTGGGGAAAAAAGTTTCAAAATAGCCTATTTTCACACTATATAATTGGTTTGAAATGGAGCTGCTACTTCCTCCATATGTAGGTGAGCAGGGAGTGAGAATTAGCCACAGCTTCTCCCCCCCACCTCCCCAAAAGCACCAGTGAGAAGATCTGAACTGGCTCACAGGGATAAGTAATTGGCTGCTGACCGAGGGCTGGCACAAAGGGTATGGCTACACTGGAGAGTTGCAGGGCTGATGATGGGGTTACAGCACTGCAACTTACTCTGTGTCCACACTTGCAATGCACAGCCAATGCTGCAACTCCCTGGCTGCAGCACTGGCTGTACACCTGGTCTGCTTGGGGTGTAACGATTGCAGTGCTGGTGATGCAGCACTGCTCGTCAAGTGTGGCCACCAAAAGCGCTTTTATTGGCCTCCAGGGTATTAAGAGGTATCCCAGAACTCCTGTCCACAACAAACCGGAAGAATGGCTGAACTACGAGCTCCCCAGAACTACTTATCTAAAAAACAAACACAGCCGCTCTTTGCTCCAGCGAGCGAGCGGAGGCAGGGGAATTGCTTTGGAAAGTTGACAGCTGTTTGCTTGAGGAGAGAGGGGAGGGGGGAGTCTGTGTTGAGCAGCTGCTTATGTGGTCTGAAGGCTATTTAGGAGTGCATAATTTGCATTTAGTGAATAAGAGAGGGGTGAGAGAAGGGTCAAAACTTTTAAAATGATTGAAGGTAGATGCTGTGTATCTTCAAGTCCTTAGAACTTGCAAGGCAGGGAGCTGACACAGTGTCAGCTCCAAAAATCCACTCTGTCTCCCCCACGCTCCCTGTCACACTCCACCCCACCCCCCTGTTTTGAAAAGCACGTTGCAGCCACTTGAACTCTGGGATAGCTGCCCACAATGCACCACTCCCAACAGCGCTGCAAATAATGCAAATGTGGCCACACTGCAGCGCTGGTAGCTGTCAGTGTGGCCACACTGCAGCGCTTTTCCTACACAGCTGTACGAAGACAGCTGTAACTCCTAGCGCTGTACAGCTGTAAGTGTAGCCACACCCTGAGGCAGTACATTTATTAACTGCCTCTTACTCAGGGTAGATTTTAAGATTACAAACTAGGACCCCAATCCTACAAAGACATGCTTGTGCTTAACTTCACAGTCTGTGGATGAGAGCCTGACCCCTGCTCTGGCCTTTTCACACTGAGTAAGAGAACTGTGGTAACATAAATGGGCCCTAAAAGCTTGGTAGGAGGAGGATTATCTCAATGCAACCCCTGAGATTGCCCTCAGGAGCAATGGAATTATGAGCATATCAGGGACAGGCATGGGATCCACAGAACATGAGGCTATGAAAAGTTTGGGGAGCACTTCACCTTATGGGGCTGCCCCAAAGACACTACTAAACCTTAAGGCTTGTCTACACTTGAAAAACAACAGCTGCATCACTTCATTGTAGACACTCACTCAGTGATAGGAGAGATTTTGTTATCAGCATAATTAATCCATCTTCCTGAGAGGCAGTAGCTAGATTGACAGAATTCTGTCAATTACCTAGTGCTGTCTACACCAGGGGTTAGGTTGGGTTAACTTCATCCCTTAGGGGCATTAACCTCAGTGATGTAGCTGGGTCAACTTAACTTTTGAGTGTAGACCTGGCCTCAGATAGACCCTGGGGCTCTCTGTGTTTTGCCAACAGATATGCAGCAAATAAGATCAGGAGGTTGCAAAGACTGCCGAGTCACCTTTGCCTCTCTTCCAGGTGAGCTACAAGTCCTTAGAAGCACAGCAGAGTCTCAAGCTGTCAGTACTTTCATTGACTTCACTGGGGCAACTCACCATGAAAAAAATTAAGCACATATGTAAGTCTTGTCAGTATCCAGGCCTAGCGCTTTATTGTTTGTTTAGAAATACATGTTGCTCCTTGTAAAAGGAACCTCATGCTGGTATGTTGCACATCTGCAATTCTCTACCAAGAGGTTGTATCACAAAGACCCTATCTAGACTTTTATATATTATATATTCATACACATATTTTGGTGATTGCATTGAAAAACATCTGTTGACCAGTTTAAAAAAAAACCAATTAAGTAATGATTCCTAATATGAATATGATTAATTCACATCTCTGTAAAATAAATACACAGTGAAAGGGAACATATTGTACTTGCTCTAATAAGTAGTAAATGAGGAATATTATTAAGAAAAAAATCTATAGTGATGCTCTTCTCTGTGAAGGGAAAAACAAGTGTAAGGTGACAATCATAACTGATGCTCATTAGAGGCACCAGGAGATAATGTATTGAAGATAAAAGAAATTAAAAGAAAAAGACAAAGTAAAAAAACCCACCTTTAAATAATATGTTCAGGTTGGTCCTGATTGACCTGGAACCTCAAAATGAAAAATCAGAAGCCAAATAAAAAACAATCTTTTATCACTTTGCACATCCCTATTATGATTAGATACAGATTACATAAGGCCATTGCCTGCAGTCAGACAGACTTAAAATAACCACTTTAAAGAATTACTGTTTATGAACTATAAAATGACTAATAGCAAATTTTTAAATATTCTCTTTTTAATTTATCCAATATTGGGCACAGTCTTTGAAACTCAGTCCTATAGAAACCAAGGACTGTGCAGTTAATGATGGGACTCATGAAATGGGTTAGAAAGAAAAGGACAGAAGCAAACCAAGTCAGTCTGTCAGCAAAGATTTTTGATAGTTCAGAAATTAATTGTGTTATTGTCTTTCTGCCTCTTCCTGGTTCATTCTCTGCCAGAGTGCTCTGGCACGTTATAAAATGTTCCTGAAGCTATCTGGGGGAAGGAAGCAGCTCAGTAGCAATATAGCAGGGATGGGCCCACGCTACAGGAGCTGGAAGACTTTAATTTTGTCTGCCTATAAAATAGATAGAGGATCAGAGATAGAATTTCTCTAGGAGCAAATGAAATACACTTGGGGAAATCAGTTCTGATTGTGGATATTCTTATCAAGATAGGATGGAAGCACTACTAAGATCTTTGTCCTGTTGAGTGGTGGATCTGTGCATATGCTTTTACATTGCTTTTGGACATATTTTCAACCATATATTCAGTGTTTTTCCACAGAGAGTTGGGATGGGGCATGGAGTGATGAAGTGAGAGGAAGAAAGAGACAGAGATGGGGACTGCTGGAAGGAAACACCCAGGAACAGTGCTTTTGGGTATATTCTTCTTCCCAGTCTTGAAGCTAAAGGGCTTTTCATTCTGCAGTTTTGCATCCCAAACCCAGGAGTAATCAGGATCTGATTCATCTATCCAGAATCCCTTAGCGCCAGTTTCAGGACTGAATATACAAACAGAGTAAAACAAAATGATATAGGTGATTTCAAAATGTAAAACTACCAGTGCAGTTTTCACATCCAAAGAAATACCTGCTGAGATCTCTGTAATTGTCTTGATGATATATACTTGCAGCCAGCAGTCTCAGAAGAATTACTCATAGAAATTTGAATGTAATATACAGTGTCATACAGAGAAGAGAAGCACAAAGAGTAATATCCCTAGTAATTTTTCCTTTGTTAATTTAACTGCAGCTGCTCCCCTTGGTATGGAGCTGCTAAGTAGTAACGTCAGTAGCAGGTCAGTATGTGGACAGGGATTGGAGAAGAATGTTCTGTAGCAGGAAAGAAGTTAGTCTTCCAGCAAGTCCCAAATGTTTATGGGATCTAGGCATTTACAAGCTCTGCCGGAGTCCATGCGAAGTGTGTATGTTCCACAGGAGTATTCATGGAGCATACAAACTCTACATTGTTCCTTGCAGAATATTTCTGGGAAGTTTGTGTACCTCAGAGTTTGCAACTACTATCTCCTCTGCTTAACAATGAGGATGCCGATATCCCACAGCTCTTCCACGGAAGACAACTACAAATCAGTGACACTTACCGTATTTCTAACAATCTACACAATCCATAGCAAATTCTGTCTCTAAGAACCTCTCATCTCATATTTGAAACGTTCAGAGCTGGTGTTCTTCATTAGGAGCAGTCAGCAATAACTCAAAATGTTATTTATTTGGGCTCAAAATACACTTTCATTTCTTTTCTTTATATCATCCTCATTAATGCTCTATCATATATAACTTGATAGATAATAATAAATAATAACAACAACAACAACATCTCCATAGCTGTGCTTTGCAGAACAATTAAAATATTTAATTCAACCTGATGAAAGAAGTGTTTATTTTGGAGGACATCAACCTAGGGTCCATCTTTTTTCATTAACTACTTTTTCTCTGTGCAGATAATTCCCAAGGAATATAAAGCAAATGTAGTGCTCATGAAAGATAACAGATTGAGATATCTGAAAAATAAGCATACAGTTGTGGTGACAGCTTTTGTGACAAGGTTACCTATCTATTAGTTCTATATCTTAAAAACCAACTCCAGGAGTCATCCAGGCCTTCTCATCACATACTTAAAATAATATTTTTGTTCCAGCTGAAGCTCACGCTCTGTTACAGAATAGTTTCCATACATCGTTTAACAGGAATCTTTGGAAAGAGGTTACCTTTGTAACCATTGGCCTGTAAAATTCTCACAGGATAGTACAACAATTTACAAGAGTGATAGATAATTGAATAGATCTAAGCACCAAACTTGTCAACCTTTGGCTTGTTAGTTAAGCCCCTGCCTGGTGATGAGAAGGTCTCTATTTAAAATGCTGAATTTCCTCATCCACATCTTAGTCTCTGAATGATGCATAATTGCTGGAAGCCCTCAGTGCCACATTTTAGAGGCCGTTGTCATACTCCATTTAAAAACAAAACAAAAAAACCCACAAAAAAAGCAAACAAGCTATTGGTAGCCTCAGGGGAACTTCATTTTCCAATATCCTCACAGATAGGTTTTGAGGTCTATGACTGCATTTTTATGCATTGAACTGAAAATCCTATTACATGGTGTAAATGTTTCATTAAAGATGCATGTTACTTTTAGTGTCTGAAGTATGATTATCCTTGGAGAGGGGGAAATACCATAAAGATTGCCATTTAGGACTAATGAATTTCACTAAGTCTTTGTATATGTATCTGCCAATTCTCACCCCTTTAGTCTTATAACAAGAGTTAGACAACAACCTAAACTCTGTAATATTTTATGTAACTTTCTGAAACATGAACAGAAATAAAAGTTTATATTATTACTCGAGCTAGTTGGAAACTGGTTAAGTATTTTCCATCAAATTTTTCAAAAGAAACTAACAAGGTTTTCTCCCCCCCCCAATTTTTCTTTTTTGCAGCTATTACCTAGTTTTGACCAAAAAATCAGTTTTGAAACCAAAAGCCAGAATGCTTTTAGGTAAAACTTTATTTTTCAACAACAAAATAATTAGGTTTTTTTAAATTAAAAAATGGGAAATTCCAAATTAATTTTTTTCCACACACAAAAAAAGTTTATTTTAAAAAAAGGGTGGGGGTTGTCAGTAAAAAAAAAAATAGCAATTTTTTTTGACTAGTGCTAGTTTTTGTTGTTATTGTTTTTTTTTAATTTGAAATCAATAGAAATTAAATTATGAGGAGAATACTGGTCTGAGATCCTGCAACCATTCACTTTGTGATACTGCACTTGGAATTGCACTGTAGGGACTTATCCTGCATTGCCAGGGAGATGGGCTGAGTGACCCCAACAGATGGTTAGTATCTCTAGCTTCAGTGGTTCCATTAAGAAGTGAAGAAAATACCAGAGTCATTGCCCTAGCTACAGGAACTGGCTTGTTCACTGCTGTGTCCCTGTGCTGCATCTTGGATTCATTGTTCCAGATTCAAGAACCTGTTTTCACAGTGGTGTGCCCCAAACCACCATCCATAGAGTACCACATCTAAAGTATTTGATCCTACCTCCTCCTCAGACTTCCATAACCTCCTTAGGTGTATGCTCTGCTTTCCTGAATTTGGTCCCTTGAATGAGGTTAAGAAAGAAATGGTGGAAAACATTCAGTTGACCTTATTTTTGGTATCTAAGACTTCTGTAGTTATTTTGGTATTATATGGCAAGAATAGCAAAATACAGATCATCTTCCATCTCCAGGATTTCTTAAGTTAAATTTCAAGAAACTTTTCACCCACGAAAGCTCACGCTCCAAAACGTCTGTTAGTCTATAAGGTGCCACACGATTCTCTGCTGCTTTTACATTCTCCACAACAACTCCCACCATGACATCAGTCTCAGAACTGCTTTTTTAGCTGTGTTCTCTCCATTAGTCAAGTTCAAGATGCCTTACCATTCTGGTAATAATTCCTTTCAACTCAAACAAATCAGACTATACATTAAAATCTATATTTCTACACTTTTTCTTCCAGCTCTTTAAGTGGTGTAGAAATAAGTTTTTAAACACAATTGTCTTTTTTTAATGGTAGTGCATATGAATGATTAATATTGACTGCTCTAGAAATTTAAGTCCCTAACAGACACTGCATAGACATCACAGTACAACATTTCCTACAGAAACACATCCATATGCTTGATGTTTGACTGGTAGGAGCTACCCCTGTAGAAGTGAGAAGTTGTGTACATTCATAATCCTCCCTTTTGAGATGACCCCTCTTTTGAGGTGACATTTTTGTTATATTAACACCTGTCAACTGGGAACTCAGCCAACTGCTACAACAGAGTGTTATCTGAGATACCACACGTTTCTCAGTCTTAGCACAGAGGAAAACTACAGTCTTAGGGCAAAAATCTTACAGACCTTAACCATATATGCAGTGTAGTTGTAGCTGTAGCAGTCCCAGGATATGAAAGAGACAAGGTGGGTGAGGTAAAATACCTTTTACAATGGCTGATTAAGGAAAGCAGAACCTAATTATTGCATAATACTCTGCTTTATAACTTGCCAAAATCTGATTTTTTTTTTAAGGTTCCCACTTTATTTGTAAGCTTTGAGTGGATCCAGGAGATTTTATAATTAAGGTATAGATTGTGCCATCCTCACATGGAACAATATATTTCTTCATGAATAGCCCCACTCAATACTTTTCAGCATAAATAAGGATGAGATAATCTAGCCCTAATTTAGAAAGCTGATGGTGTTAGAGGATACTAATCTTCCAGATTAGTTTTGTGCAGCTACTTAAGACCAGATCCTCTGCTGTCATAAAATATTGCAGTTCTGTTGACTTGACAATGACCATCTGGAGCCAAAAATGGAGAGTGAGTTCTGTGACTGGTTCCCCCTGTGGTGCCACCTGGACCTGGCCTATCAGCCTGGGCTCCCTTTAACTGTACTGCTGTGGCAAACTGCAAAGCTCACCAACCTGCACTTTCATTAGCATTCATACAGGTAGGGACACACCCAGGTGCAGTTAAATGCGGGCTCTCTAACCACCAGCTTCCCAGCCTGAGACCCCAGAGCAGTGATGTCCTGACGTGGTCAAATCTGGCCAGTATAACACCTGGTCCACCACTTCCTCAATGTGAAGAGGACCATGCACACTTGTGATAACCAAGCTGAGACTTTTGCCAGATACCTTAGTCAAATGCACTCTGGTTTGGATTAAATTGTAAAATACACTTATTAACTACAAAAGAATAGATTTTAAGTGATTCTAAGTGTTAGCAAACAGATCAAAGCAGATTACCTAGTAAATAAAAACTGATCTTAACACACTAGATAGGTAGGATATGAATTAGCCAATTCTCACCCTGAGTGATAAACAGGCTGCCAGATTTTTAAGGCACAAGCTGCCCTGGCTCTGTAGCTTGGGTTTTTTAGGTTTTCATACATAGGCTAGAAATCCCTCTGGCCTGGGACTATCACTTTCCACTGTTCAGTCTTTGTTCCTCAGGTGTGTCCAGATGTGTTGTTGTAGGGGGAGTGAGACAATATCATCAACATTTCCTCCTTTTATATCTTCTTCCCACTTGCTGGAAAGCTCCTCTGCTGTGACCTGGGTCTAACAGTTCCTATTGTGTAGCGCTATCTCTGGGAAGTTTCTACTGTACACAGCCTCTGGGGTAATTCTTGTGCTTGAGTGCATTTCTCAATAAGCCATTAACAGTGTTTGGCCTTTTTATGTAGCACCTGAAAGGCTGCTTGTGGATGTTTTCAACCTCACATTTTTCAGTAACACATACATAGCCAAACTTCATAATTTCACACACACGAGATATTAATGTCTAGCAGATCAAGGCTTTTAGAATACCTCACAAGGCCTACTGTGTACAAAGCAGATCCTAATTACATGACAAGAGTGAATATTGGGGTGCCAAGGGTTACAAGTTCTGTCAGCCACTTCACAGATATACTTATCTGCAATGCTAAACCAAAAACTGAAATGTTTTGTTTCATGTTCTTCAGTTATGAAATGGCTGCAGATTACACATTTCTGAATAGGACTTGGGAAAATATTAGGAGAGCACCTGGGCACAGAGTGGTGTCTCATCTACGTAGCTGCCTTTGGAAAGATTCCAGACCTACTACTGGTGAGTCAGAATAGTTGCTGAAGTGTATGACTTTGCTTTTTCCAATTCTTTTAATGCTCTGAGGATAAGAGTACATAGGGTCCTCGATCCAAAATTAAGAACTGAGTACATTTCTCACATCATTATCGCTTCATGTATTTTGAGATCGGTGATTTTTTCTAAAGAAGCTTTGGATGATACAATGAGGCTTACAACACAAATATTCTCCTCTATCCTGTACGATGTACAGCTATTAATTCCAGTCTAACTCATTACCTATACTGCCGCATTCATAAAGAAAAGGTGTCCAATGCTATAAATTAGAAACATAATACATATGTGAAAGCACATGGACAAAGATATTTTAAATATGTAGTTCTAGTATGGACAAATATGACTGAATTAATAAGTATTAGGGCTTTATGAAACCAATCCTGCTTCCACTGAGGTTAATTACGAAATTTTTGTTGACCTCACTTGAAGCAGGATGAGGCCATCCCTCTATGAGCCCATTTATGTATATCACAATGTTATTGCCTCTTTCTCTAACCTTTATCATATGAATTTTGCCTCTCCTATATAGCATGTCTTGCCTAAACAAATGATTTCACATTAACTCATGATAATGTATGCAAATGCAGAACTTGAAGTTAAAGAGATTTCAAGTGTCATCCTAATTATATGGGATTTGGATCTTAAAATTCTGCATTGTTCAAATTATACATTTAAAATATTCACATACAGCATTTATGCAAATTTACTGGGTTTGTAATAGCTGACTGTAGAACATGAGAAAGGCCCTCAGCATGATATTTAAAACTGGGGAGACTATTTCCTTCTTTAAACATAAAAAGGAATAATTACTATAATGATTCGTTGCCTAAATAAGACTAAAGTATTAATGGCATGTAGTGTTAATAGTCTGGGACTATGATACCAGTATAATTCTTTCATCCAACCATATGTTCCGCCGAGGTATTTAAGATTGGCTGGGCTGTCCTTTGCTTACCAACTAAGATTCAAACTGCATCAGGCTAGAACCACAAGGTGTGCTGTATGTCAAACACGGCTTGGTTTTCAAAGACTTGTATGAGATTTAGCTGCCCAACTCCCCAGGAACTCATTTTAAGAATTATGTTAGATCTTGGGCGCACTTTGTTCTTTTATCATGAAGTAGCAAGCAGAAAAAGGAAGGACTAAAGAGTCTGAAAAGAACCATAAGGGTAGTTCAGCAGCAATCTTCAGGAAAGGAGGAAAGCAGAAAATGCTCTACTGATTAGAAATGTGCTCCTCAGTGTGATTCACTTGGTATATGCAATAACCACATTAAATGTGTAAAACAGACTTTGTCCAGGCAGATACCCTGACAGATACTTATTCATTGAATGTGCAAATCCCTGGGAATGAGTCTGCGAAAACAGCAAACACCACCTGAGAGGGGCTGAGTGCCATCAACTCCAAATAACTTCAAGTTGTTCAGGACCTCACTAGACTGGAACACTGATTTTATGTGCTGAAATATAGCTGCAAAAATACACACTGAGTTCAGGGCTCCCTTTTAAAAATGAGTCCATAAGGCCCACAGCTCCCATGTATCTTCTAAACATAGACCATCAGAGTCAACTTCACAATCAATTAATCCCCTGGCACAAAATCCTGGCCCCACTGAAATCAAGAACAAAACTCCCATTGACTTCTGTGGGGCCAGGATTTTATCTTTGATGTTAAAAATTTCCTTGAATTATTCCTAAAATATTATATTTATTTTTCATTGCTACTGGCAAAGTGAAAATAACTATGTCACCCCCTTTAGGGTCTCATTATAATGAGAAACTTATAAAAAGTCACAACATAATATGCCCATTAACCTACAATATTACTAGTAAATTTAGTATGTTAGGTAAAGGGAAAACAATTACATGTTTTAAACACACTTGAAATTGTAAGACTTAATATCTGTCTTGCATCATTACAGTATACTGTGTAACTGAATATATTCAATTATATGATGTTTAAAAACGAATAACATATTCTACATTTCTTATTCATTAGGTAGTTTTATCATTACTACTTTTATGTACTAAGCTAGCTGTTTTATGACAGCTCTAGCAGGAGTATTTCTGAGTTAAATTGGATCTGACATACTGAATTGTGTAGATGCTGAACAGTATTCAGCCAGTTATTAGTTTTCTCGTTAACAAAAGTTTATGAAATGATAGGGTAGAAGAAGCAGGACTAGGAAAGATAAACAAAATAATAGGAATTGCAGCAGAAAGTCAAGAGAGTTAGCATAGTATTCTTCAATACTATTCAACAGGAACCCCCTCATCTGAGTTATTTAATTATTTCAAAGGTGAAAGTGAAATGAGCTGCAACCTCTTTAGCAGACATACCAGGCTCAATGTCCCATCATAGACACCTAGATAAGACATCTCATATTCAGATACTTGGATAATTACATTACATCATAGCCATGTGCACACCTGTCAAAGTGCCAAAATGTGGGAGGTGAGCATCTTACTTGGGTCTTTCTTGTGATGTGTAAAAGTCACAAACCCAATGAATCCAAGGTGAAATTCAGCTAGGTGCAGAGGACCATGGCAACATAATGTGAATATCACATTGTGGATGCATGGTGTGTTTGCTAAATGAGTTCTCACACAAGGATGCCAGTGCATTTCCTATGCACAGTGGAAAAGGGAGCTGTGCTTATCCCTCACTGACCATTGAGAGTGTGGCAGGGAGAAGTTGCGGTTCTGAATTTATATGGATCCAGTGACTACAGTATCCTGCACAATTGGCACAGAGGGACTGCATTTGCTATTCCAGTCCAATTAGTAGCTGCAGGTGGGCTGTGCAGCGACTGACCCTGAATTTATTTAATTACAATGTGCCCCATCTGCATAGAAATCTTCTAGTTCTGATTCTACAAGATGCTCAGTAATCTGGCCTTGATCCTGCAAAATGTTAAAATTAGAGCTGGTTGGGAAACTGGAAATCCATTCAAAAAAATTCATTCTGAAACAGAACCAAAAATAAAATTTTCAAGATTTTCTGTGGAGCAAGAATTCCAAAATTTCATTAAAAAAAAAAAAAGTCAAAAATGACATTACATTTCAACATTTTGGAACCAGTTCAAAGGTTCCCTGGTCAGTCTGGAGCCTGCCAACCACCCAGGCAGGGAATCAGGCAGCTCCCCGGGCTTCTGGGGAGACAAGAAGCCTAGATTCCAGAACAGTCCTCTTAGTGGACTGCTCCAGAACCAAGGAGTCTGGAAGACTGGGCTCCCCAGAAGTCCATCAGATGGGCTGTGGAGGCGCTGGACAGATGAGAACAATTTTCCATTGGAAAAAATCAAAAAAGTAACATTTTCTTGCAGAAAAAAAATCCATTTTCCTTTGGAAAATAATTTCTAGAAAATTTCTGACCACCTCTAATTTAAAATGAATATACTTACGCTTGAGAATATTCATGATGCTATTGACTTTAGTCGAGCTACATACATGCTTAAAAAGCTGGATGCGGGCAGAGGTGGATATTTTCAGAGTGGACCAATGGAGTTAAGTGTCCAATTCCCATGGAAAGTAAACAAAAAATAACTTTTTAGATGTTTTGAAAATCTTAAACAAAATGTTCAGCATCTAGCACCATTGGGCCATACATTCATTATTGAGGGGAAGAAAATGTAGTATTTAGGGCACAAGCCTGGACTCAGGATTTCCTGATTCCTGATCCCTGCTCTACCACAAACTTCCTGTATGACTTGGGAACATCACTTAGTTTCTGCCTCAGTTCCCCATGTGCTAAATCTTCCTTCCCTACATTAAAAACTGTGAGGTGTTTACACCCAATGATAATGTCAGCCATGTAAACAGCTAAGGTAGCTATTCTTCTTGGGAGAAAGCTGCTAAGCAATCAGTAGTTTTATTTGTAGAATATAAATGGACCAGAGATTCCTAAAACATTCTGTCTCAATTTTCATTACAAAATACTGAAAAGAAAGTTTAAATATTTTCCAATGATCATTATTAAGTAGGGCAATCAAGTGATTAAAAAAATTAATCAGGATTAATCATACTGTTAAACAATAATAGAATACCATTTATTTAAATATTTTGGATGTTTTCTACATTTTCAAATATATTGATTTCAATTACAACACAGAACACAAGGCAAAGTGCTCACTTTAATATTTTATTATTAAAATATTTGTGCTATTAAAACAAAAGAAATGGTATTTTTCAATTCACCATATACAAGTTGTCATGGTATAAACCCCCACTCTGAACCTTAGAGTCCCAAGATGAGGTACCAGCATGAATCCCTCTAAGCTTAATTACCAGCTTAGATCTGTAGTGCTGCCACCAACAGGACTTGGAGTGCCTGGTATACTCTGTCCCCTCAAAACCTTCCCTGGGCCTTCAAAGCCCAAACCCCTTGAGTTCCCACAACAAGGGAATAAACCATTCCCTCCCTCCTTTCTTCCTCCTAGATCTCCCTCCCTGGGTACACTAGAGAGTTACTGTGATTCAAATTCCTTGAATCTTAAACAGAGAGGGATGTTACCTCCCCCCATCTCTTTCCCCTCACCCGAGAGCAACACAGATTCAGCTCTTGTAAATCTAAACAAGAGGAAATTCACCTTTCCTCCTCTCCTCTCTCTCCCTTCTTCCACCATTCCCTGGTGAGTACAGACTCGTATCCTGTGGCCTAACAAGGGGAAAAAATCACTCAGGTCTTTAAAAGAAAAGCTTTTAAAAGATAAAAAGTAAAAATTATCTTCTGTAAATCAAAATGGATATTACAGGGTCTTTCAGCTTTAACACTAAGAGATTCTCCTCCAGAGACTACACATTAAAGACTTTTTCCAGCAAAATACACATTAAAAACCTTCCAGCCAAATACACATTTGCAAATAAAGAAAACAATCAAAAAGACTAAACCGCCTTTCTACTTTTGTACTTACTAAATTTAAACAGAAGATTTGAGAGCCTGTAGGTCCGTGTGGTCACTCTCAGAACCCAGAGAGAAGAACAGACAAAGAAAACACACAAAACAAAGACTTCCCTCCACCGAGACTTTTAAAGTATCTTGTCTCCTGATTGGTCCTCTGTCAGGTCTTCCAGGTTCACTGTTTGTTAACCCCTTACAGGTAAAAGAGACATTAACCCTTAACTATCTGTTTATGACACAAGTACTGTAGTGCAATCTTTTTATCATGAAAATTGAACTTACAAATGTAGAATTATGTATAAAAATAACTGCATTCAGAAATCAAACAATGTAAAACGTCAGAGCCTACAATTCCACACAGTCCTACTTCTTGTTCAGCCAATCGCTCAGACAAATACATTTGTTTACATTTGCAGGAGATAATGCTTCCTGTTTACAATGACACCTGAAAGTGAGAACAGGTGTTTACATGACACTGTTGTAGCTGATGTTGCAAGGTATTTATGTGCTAGATAAGTTAAAGATTCATATGTCCCTTCATGCTTCAACCACCATTCCAGAGGACATGCTTCCATGGCAATGAGGGGTTCTGCTCTAAAATGGTCCAAAGCAGTGCAGACAGATGCATGTTCATTTTTATCATCTGAGTCAGATGTCACCAGCATCTTTTTTGCTGGTTTGGATTCTGTAGTTTCCACATCTGAGTATTGCTCTTTTAAAGACTTCTGAAAACATGCACCACACCTTGTTTCTCTCAGATTCTGGAAGGCAGTTCAGATTCTTAAACCTTGGGTTGAGTGCTGTAGCTCTCTTTAGAAATCTCACATTGGTACCTTCTTTGCATTTTGTAAAATCTGCAATGAAAGTGTTCTTAAAAAAACAACATGTGCTGGGTCATCATCTGAGACTGCTGTAACATGCAATATATGGCAGAATGCCAGTAAAACAGAGGAGGAGACATACAATTCTCCCTCAACAAGTTCAGTCACAAATTTAATTAATGCATTATTTTTCAAACGAGTGTCATCAGCACGAAAGCATGTCCTCTGGAATGATGGACGAAGCACGAAGGGGCATACAAATGTTTAGCATATCTGGCATATAAATACCTTGCAATGCTGGCTAGAAGAGTTCCATGCAAATGTCTGTTCTTACTTTCAGGTGACATTGTAAATAAGAAGCCAGCAGCATTATCTCCCGTAAATGTAAATAAACTTGTTTGTCTTGGTGATTGTCTGAACAAGAAGTAGGACTGAATGAACTTGTAGGCTCTGAAGTTTTAAATTGTTTTGTCTTTGGGTGCAGTTACATAACAAAAAATATATTTATTTGTAAGTTGCCCTTTCACGATACAGTGATTGCACTACAGTACTTGCATGAGGTGAATAGAAAAATACTATTTCTTTGATTATCATTTTTGCAATGCAAATATTTGTAATAAAAATAATATAAAGTGATCACTTTACACTTTGTATTCTGTGTTGTAATTGAAATCAATATATTTGAAAACGTAGAAAAACATCCAAGCTATTTAATAAATTTCAATTGGTATTCTATTGCTTAACAGTGCAATTAAAACTGCGATTAATCACGGTTAATTTTTAATCACAATTAATTTGAGTTAATTATGTAAGTTAGCTGTGATTAATCAACAGCCCTAATATTAAGACAACTGATATTAGTCAAAGCTGATAATGCAGGTAACTGCTTGTTAAAACATTATTTTTAAATCAAAGGCTTGTGTTAAAATTTTAACAAATGAATGGAATTTTATAAACCAAAAAAATATTTATACATCATCTCTTTGATGAATCTGGTCCATAATCATATATTTAAGAGATGAGAATAATACAACAGTGTGTGGTGGGAAACCTATTATGAGACATACTTGGGAAGGGTTTATACATTCCAAAGAATGAATTCATCAAGGGGAAAAAAATTAAAGAATTATCTGAGTCTATTAAGCAGCCATGTTAGAATTCAAAAGTAAGTAATAATAATGAAATCACTATTTAAGAAAAAATCATATTTGTATCAATCCATTTTTTATTAAATTAAGCTGTCACTATAAATCACAAGTAGGAATATTGGTGTATGAGGAAAGTCAATAAATGAAAGATTATTGACTGCAGAAGTGAATGAACTAAAGTTTCACGACTAAAAAAATGAAGTGGTACAGAAATAGGTAGGTAAAGAAATAAAGTTGTTAAAGAAGATCCAAAAAAGATGACTGTGATCGTTTGGACATGTCTTAAGAATAGACCTGAGAAAGATATATGGGGATACATATTTGAGTTCAAGGAATTAGAAATAGAGGAAGACTTAAGATGCACTGGATAGAAATGGTGAATGACAGAGAACAAAAAGACTTAAAAATGTACCAGTTTCGTTCGATTCAGAAAGTGGTGGCAAGATTTTATTTGGCTTCCAGTGTCTCTGCTGAGCTGATGGATGACAATGAAAAAAGAAGATGAATCAAACAATCCAAGTGCAGTATTACTGACCTCCTGATAAATATGTGGACAAACAGATAACATGCTGTATGCCAGTGGTGGGCAACCTGCAGCCCGTCAGGATAATCTGCTGGCGGGCCGTGAGACAGTTTGTTTACATTGACCATCTGCAGGTATGACTGCCCGCAGTTACCAGAGGCCATGGTTCGCTATTCCAGGCCAATAGGAACTGTGGGAAGCGGCATGGGCTGCAACAATGTGCTGGCTGCTGCTTCCCACATCTCCCATTGGCCAGGAATGATGAACCACAGCCACTGGGAGCTGAGGGCAGCCTTGCCTACAGACAGTCAATGTAAACAAACTGTCTCGTGGCCCGCCAGAAGATTACCCTAATGGGTACGTGCGGCGGCCTGCGGTCCGCAGGTTGCCCACCACTTCTGTATATGAAAAATAAAGACACTGAAAAATAAAATCAGAGTAGAACCAGATGAAAAAAGTAGATCTTTTTTTCTTCCATGATTAGGAAATATACATTATTTTTTATGATGGTAAGCCTTGGAAAGTACCCCAGAAAGTTTTGGCACACTTCATCTAAGCAGTAGGGTAGGGAATGTTTCCAATGTGACTCTACTGGCTTGGAAAAACAAGTAAAGCTCATTAAATAGTTTCTCATTAGGGAGAAAATATATGCACTGCCTTAATCATCTCATTTTTGATGCTCAGAAATTATACATGTTTCTGATGAGAGATTATTCAGTTTCTAGTCACAGCAGTCAGGCTGTCTGCTGATACCCATATTCCTTTTATTCCTCAGCGACATAACTAAAACTCCCCATCACATAAGGAAACAAAACAGTCATCTTCCATAGTAGGGGAGGTTTAAAACAAAACCTCCATTTTCTATGAGGATATAGATTATTTCTCCAGAAGACTATATCATAATGCAGTTATATTAAAGCTGGTCAGCTGATTAGTTGTAAAGCAGAAAATCCAACAAATGTAATCTGTTCTGTTCACAAATCATTTGGGATTTCAAATGAATGTATTTGTTGAGCATGAGCACAATTCTGATTAACAATTTTCAGCTCATGAATTGTCTGAAAACTACTTTCTTCAAGCATTCACTTTTCAGGATGTGTGACTGGTCACTCAAATCACACAGCATATACAAAACAGAGTTACTCTTCTTTGATGGGCACTCTGACCCCATCACATACCCAAATTTGAATTCCTCCATGAGTTCCTCTTGCTTCATCACATCAAGTTCAAGCATCTTGTCCTTAACCTTCAAAGTCTTTCACAATTTATAAGTACTCATCGACTCTTGCTTCTTACTGCATGCCCTTTGACTCCTCAGCTCTGTCACCCTCATCCATCCATTTGGCAAATTCTCACAAACATACTTGTATCTCTAACTGCACTGTCCACTAGGTGTGGAGCACCCTGCCTGAACCAATTAATAAGGCCACAACAACCTCTCAGGTCCCAGCTCTGAAGTAACATCTATTAGAAATCAGACTATTTATGATGACTAGAGTGAGAGCAAACAAAGATAGATGACTTTTCACTGTCTATAATAATCAAGAAGAAAATTGCAAGTGTATATCATAACAGGATATTCTTTCTGGTAGTGTCCTCCCTCATCTTTTATACAAGAATGATGTTTTCATCTCTCATGCTCTGTGTGGCAGGGATCATGACAGTGTGTGTAAAGCAGTCAACTCATGTTTAAGTGCTTGCCTGACTGGTGCTTCTGGAGACTACTGTAATATAAAGATTAGCATAATAAATAAAATAAAAATAATATTAATGAGAGCTGTCATTTCTGCTTCCTGAGTAGATGACCAGGGAATAAGTGACTGATGAAAAGCAAACAAACAGCAAATACTTGTGTTTGTTCACAAATATGTTTGGGCTAAATTGTGCCAGTCAGTCACAGGCCAGAATGAGGCGGCACAGAATGAGGGGGGCAGCTGAGAGGAATGCTGCCACGGGTAGGTAAAACAGTTCTCTTAGGAACCCAGTATGCAGATGGAACAGTCTTTTTAAGTCCAGCAGTTTCTGTCTTTATGGGAATGTGTCAGTTTGGTGCAAACATGGGTGGGGCAATGTCCCTGCCTCCTCTCTGCCCCCTAATATCTTTGAGGCACGGTGTGCTTTCAGAGCAGGGACAGAACACTCCTGGTGTTCCACTTACTGCAGAGACTGCAATTCTGCCTAGTCCTAACATAAGCAGCACAAAGGCTATGGGGAACTGGGCACAGAGACTAAAAGGTGGGATTTTCAACAGCACTTGAATGATTTAGGAATGTAAACCCCATTGCAGACAGACAGCTAGCTGGGTTGACAAGAGAGCCTAAATAGGAGTTAAGCATCTTAGGTGCTTATTGGGATTTTCCAAGTGCCTGAGCATGTATCTGTAACTTTAGACACCTAACTGTATTCATTTGTAAAAGCCTATACATGTTTTTGAAAATCCCACCCTAAGTGACTCTGCTACGTTCAGACAAGAAGTCAGTGGCAGAACCACAAATTGAAGCCAGGTCTTTAGATTACCAATCCGGTGCCCGAATCACAAGAGTATCCTTTTAGAATTCAAATACATGTTTGTGAGCACTGCATTTGTACTATTCCAATTTGAACCTCCTCTATTGTTTGCTAAACTTGTATACTCACTCTTCGGTTGCGGGGAGGGAGGGGATCATATTGTTGTTTTTTTGCAAAACGGCAAATTATTACAATTCTTAGAGCCTTTGAAATCCTGTATTAGAGAAAAATCATTCTCTTTATGTTCTATTTTTAATTAGTTTTCCCCTTCTTCTAATTACATCTATCCAGGTGTGTTTGTTGTATTTCACTTATCTAGTGCTTCAGGAATCCCAGCAGATAAGATCATTAGGATCAGTCAACATGCAAGTTCACATAAATTTATAACATCAGATACATATGTAATTAGATATGGAAACACAGATTCTTTACTCAACTTCTCCAGTTTGGTCACTTAAAATTATGCCAACTCTTTGATGGGATAAACTGCGTAGTCATGGAATCTTCTTCACTGGAGGTTTTCAAAAAGAGACTGGATAGTCATCTGTCTTGGATGGTTTAGACACAACAACTCCTGCATCTTGGCAGAGGTTAAGACTAGATGACTCTTGCAGTCCTTTGTAACCCTACGGTTTTAGGATTCTATTTACAACAAAGAATAACCAGATCAGTTTGGAGAATAAGTATGATCTAAGGCCATTTTTCTTCTTTTTTAGATCACATTCTCATGTATTGTATTTCAGTCAATAAGCAGGAAGGTGAACAGATGGTTGTTTGTTTTTTAAATTGGCCAGTCACATAATCACAATCAATATTGGCACTGTGTAAAAAATTAGAGTGAACACAAAACGCAAAAAGTTTTAGTCCAGTGTGGAAAGGGGTAGGAAAGAATGAGCAGTGTCTTCATGTAATGGGCTTTCCCTTCATCACTAGTTGAGTTGCAGGTGGGTGTGGAATATTGCTTCACCGTATTCCTTCTGATAGCTCTACTGTTAACAATAAATGGAGTTGAGACCATGCATGGAGATCAAATATTGACTCCTACATTTGCGCAAGCATGTCAGACTAAATGAAAAACTGTGCAATCTGTTTGCAACATCTTGTTTTGATATTAGAGGTGGCCTGACAAACTCCTGTACTGAGTCCCCACCACAAAATTTTCCAGAAATATTGAGCCAGATCTGGACTTAAGGCTATATTGTGCTCCTTTCTCCCTCAGTTTGGCAGAGAGAGTAAGGCCCTTCTCATTGTGGCTTGGCCAAGTAAGATTTACCAATACATGGATCTTATTTCTGAGTGTAGGGAGGAAGACAGACCCTGCTCTGCACATACTTATGTGAACAAAATTGAAAAAAAGGGGCCGTGAGTAGAAGGAAACGGGCACAGCCAGTGCTCTCCCAACCCACAAAATCTCTGGACAGAGTGAGTGACCAGGCACAACTGGAAAGTAAACAGCATCCTTCCAATGGCTGCAGGAACTCACCTCACCTCTGCAGAAAGATTGCAGGGAAGGATACACTGTGTCTTGGAGGAATAATTCCTCCCGGGGCTACTTCAAAGGCAGTATAGCTTGTGAACTGCCAGTGGTCTGGGAAAAAATAGCCCTTAAGGACTGCCTATCTCTATAATTGGGTGAATAAAAATACTAGCATCAAAAAGCTTGATTTTGTGGAAGGTCAGACTGGGATACAGGTTTTGTAGTTTAGGACATTTTTTCTAGCTTTTCATTTAACCTATTTTTAATGTATCTAAATTTCTAAAAACTGCTCTTGTCCTTTCATGGTCACATCTAGCTGAAGCTAGAGAGAGAACACAAGAACAGCCATACTAAGTCAGACCGATGGTGCATCTAGCCCAGTATCCTGTCTTCTGACAGTGACCAATTCCAGGTGCTTTAGACGGAATGAACAGAATAGGTAATAATCAAGTGATCCATCTCCTGTCCCAGTTTCTGGCTAGGGACAGTGAAAGCATGGTGTTGCATCCCTGCCTATCCTGACTAATAGCTATTGATGCACCTATTTTCCAGGAACTTGTCTAGTTCTTTTTTAAAACCTCTATAGTTTTGGTCTTCACAACATCCCTTGGCAAGAAGTTCCACAGATTGACTGCGCGCTGAGTGAAGTACTTCCATTTTGTTTATTTTAAATCTGCTGCCTATTCATTTCATTGCATGACCCCTAGTTCTTGTGTTATGTGAAGAAGTAAATAACATTTCCTTGTTCACTTTCTCCACACCAGTCAACATTTTATAGACTTCTGTCATACTCCCCCGCCCCTTTAGTCATCTTTTTTCCGAGCTGGAAAGTCCCAGTTGTTTTACTCTCCTCATACAAAAGTTGTGACGTATTTTAGAGATACATCTAATCATTCTGGTTGCCCTCCTCTGTACCTTTCTAATTTCAATATATCTTTTGTGACATGGGGTAACCAGATCTGCATGCAGGCTTTAAGATGTGGGCATACCATGGATTTATATAGTGGCATTATGATATTTTCTGTCTTAATATCAATCCATTTCCTAACAGCACCTAACATTAGCTTTTTTGACTCCTGCAGCACATTGAGCAGATGTTATTAGAGAACTATCCACAATGACTGCAAGATCTTTGAGTGTTAACAGCTAATTTAAGCCCATCATTTTGTATGTATAATTGGGATTATGTTTTTCCAAAATGCTTTACTTTCTATTTATCAACATTGAATTTCATCTGCCAGTACAAGGTTTTGTATTAATCAGATAAAATAATATCAAAACCACTTCATGCTATATGCTAAGGGAGTAAGATTTACAGGACACTTTTAGCACTGGAATATAAAATACTGATCTTTCTGTGTGAGAGTACATAAGTTTGAAGATCAATAATACAGAAAAGCTACCAATTAAATGATGCTAAACAAAAGCAGCAGGTTGCGCATTGTCAGACATCTTGTTAACTTAACAAGTGTGTTAACCCTGTGATAAAATCAGAAGAGAAACATGATTGAAAGTGACTCCTTAAGCTTCTATCATGCACTCATACATGAAAGACTGTATATGTGAATTTTCTTCTAAGCTGCTTGAAGGGATCATTAAGAAAAGGATTTCCCTTAAAGAGCAGGCTCAATTAGAGTTGACCCTGCACAAGGTTTAAATTCATTAGAACAAGAGTGCTTCCTTTATCTGCAATTGCTTGCTGTGAGGATTAATCTCAGTATACAATAGACACACTGATATATGTAAGACTAAAACTTGATACTTATTAAACTCAAAGTTACCAAAAGAAACATCTAATTGGTACTTTACCTCTTAACCTCAGTGATCAATCTATCAGTTTATTCAAGGAATAACTCCCACAGATTTTGATGTACAAAATGACTAGGTTTCTAAGATACCAAAAGCGAATGCCAGCACTTCTTATATCTATTGGTCATTAGGGAAGTTATTACTAGAGCTAGTTGGGAATTTTCCACTGCAATAATTTTCCAATGATAAGAGCCCTTTTTGCAAAATTGAAGTTTGCCATAGGAAAAATTCAGTTTTGCTGGAAACCTTTGATTTTCTGTCAGGAAAAATTAAAATGATGGCTGCTTTGGCTGCCCACCTGGAAGATCCTTGTAAATTTTATTGTGTGCCTGCAGCGGAAAAGGAGAATGAAGAAATGACTTCCAGATTGGCAGGTGGCAACCAAAAATTTCCATTTAAGTTCTCCTGAAATGGCATTTTTCTAGAAATCCATTCCTGTAAAAAAAGTTGTGTTTTTACTATTTGTCCCAGTACTGCATAGATTTCTCTTCTCAAAAATATAATTCCCCCCACCCCCCAAGGAATGGATTTTTGTTTTGTGGACAGCTCTAGTTACTTCTTTAGTGTTCCTCATAGCTGTTCTTCACTAGAAAGATATGTAACTATTAAGTTAGTAAAGCAGAGAATTATTTAAGGACATAAACAATTAGCATAATATCAATGTGACTGGAGAAAAAAATCTTCAATTAGATAAAAGGCAACAAAAATGATTAGGGGTATGGAATGGCTTCATATGAGAAGAGATTAATCAGATTGGGACTTTTCAGCTCGGAAAAGAGATGACTAAGTGGAGGATATGACTGAGGTCTATAAAATCATGACCGGTGTGGAGAAAGTAAACAAGGAAACATTTACTCCTCATGACACCAGAACTAGGGGTCACGAAATAAAATTAATCGGCAGCAGGTTTAAAACAAACAAAACAAAGTGGGTTTTTTCCCCACACACACACAATGCATAGTCAGCCTATGGAACTCTTTGACAGAGGATGTGGTGAAGGCCAAGACTATAACAGGGTTCAAAAAGAACTAGATAAATTCATGCAGGATGTGTCCATCAATGGCTATTAGCCTGGATGGGTAGGGGTGGTGTCCCTAGACTCTGTCTGTCAGAAACTGGGAATGAACAACAGGGAATGGATCACTTGATGATTATCTGTTCTATTCATTCCCTCTGGGGCATCTGGCATTGGCCACGGTCAGAAGACAGGATGCTGCGTGAGATGGACCTTTGGTCTCACCCAGTATGGCCGTTCTTATGTTCTTAATACTAAATCTCTTGAGGGGAATGAATTACAATATATATTTTAGGTGTAGGTGAAGAGGTTTTGATAAAATAAAAGGCATGCAAGCTAGCTTCTAACAAGTATTTAGACATTTTCAGAATCTTATAATTTGGCCTAATCTGAGGGAGTTTTCACTATGTCAGCAAAAAGCCTCTGTCTAACCCCAGGACTATCCTGCTGTGAAGTTTCAAGATCCTGCTCCAAAACCCATAGATACATGATCTGTTCAAATAGGTGGTTGATATGTTTTTTTTTTAACATGGGGGAAAAAAATAGATCATTTTCCAAACTTTGTTTTCAGAAATAGTTTTTGGTAAAACTTTCCAACACACTTCAGTCTGAGACAGAGAGCAGATATTAAACATTTCATGCCAAATTGTTCATGTCAGGTAAAAATATGAGCAACTGAAAGCATGGTCTTATAATTGAAAGTGTTAGGCAACTCCAGTTCTGCCTCAAATTTCATTTAATCTTTGTCAATTTCTTTCATCCTAGTTCATGTGTATGATCACATTTCTCAGTGTTTTTTATCAGCATGGTAGTACATTTCCCCTTTTCCTTTCTCAAGCTTCTTGGCTTACTTAGAGATACACAACATCAAGCACTACTTCTATGGCAAGAACTACGGCATCAGACCTATTGGTTATCATCAGGGAAGCAAAATAAATACTCAGCCTAATGAAGTGTTGATGGGTACAGGTGAACCTTCATTGGATTGTTGTCCAATGTAGTGGTATTATAGGCCAGTGATATTAGAGTCGCCCATTCTGCATTACATGTTTGTGAGACAGAAAAACTTTTTCCTCTGAGACTATTCCATATTTATTTAAATATGCAAAAAACCTGATCAAATGAAAAGCAGTGATTGGTCACCATTTCAAATTTTTGAGTTTTAGGTCAGTTTAGATGATGATATAAGTGTTTTACAACTTATCCAATGTTACTTGTCTAGAAATTGAGGGGAACCCTCATGCAGTCAGGCTCCACTGTGGCATTTCTAGTCATTTCTGGTTGTTGGACTGGAAATACTGGATCAAGAGAAGATATTTTCTTGTAGCATTTCAGAATTTCTACTTTCATTCACAACAAAGAAAGCAGAGAGGAACTTTTTTATTTTTTTTTTTAAAGTAAGCTGTCAGAACATTTTTGAATTTTAAAAGTTATTTTATTTGAGGCAATTTTGATTTTTTAGATGGTTAGGTTTTTTTTATACGTAGCCATACCAAGTCACCTATTCCTCTTCAGAATCATTCTATGATTAAAACAAATTGCAAAAATGACAGTATACAGGTGGAAACCCAACATACAGCGGCAATTAGGATCACAGCAGTGAGAGTGAAATAATAATCTTTAAGAACAGGCTACAATTCTCAGATAGTCCATGTCTGATGTTAAGTTAGATTTAAATGCACCTTTGGGCCCTTCTTTGAATTTGTTATTTTTGCTGTGAACTGAAGGGATGACTGATTATAATCAGAGAAAATTTTCCAGTATATCCCTATGGTGAAATGTTGCTTTTTCTCCTAAGTAAAATGTTCTTGTTTTCTTATAGCGGAAGAGCTACTTTCACATAGTTAACTAGAAAGTTTGATTTTAAACAGACATTTGAACTGAGCCTACCCAATTCTTTACATTTTCTCAAAATCATGGAAGTGTAACATTTTTCCTGGACCAGGAGAGCTGTGATAATGTTTTCATTCAACTGTGTTTTGAAGTACAAAGATATTTTGAGTTGTCACATCTGAAATCTTTCAGCAAGAGACAGAGCTAGATTTCACTGGAGGCAAAGCCCTGAACAAGGTTTTGTGCATTAACTGTCCCACCTAGAGAGGCCTGGTAACTCAGGAACATCTCTGAGTCACATTGATTTCTCTGCTTACTCCTTTCTCCCAGGAGAGAGTAGTTGACTTGTGGCCTAAGCCAATCCTGGCCTGTATCAGCAGTAAATGTTTATCCATCTACTCCCATGCTATCTCAACTACTGTGGCCAGCACATGAGATGATGTGGCCAAAGCTCTGCCATTCCCTACTTGTCATCTCCAGGTAGGGAGTAAGTGGATGGAGCAGTTCCACTTATTTCTGTGTCCCCAAATGCGGGATCTAGATGGCCTGAGCAGGGGTAGAAGGAGATTTTTTTACTCTTAATTTCCTTTCACATGCATGTAGTCTGAGTCACAATGTAGTCCTTAGTGAATTTCTCCCATTTGCAAACACACAGTACAATGGAGAATTGTACTTTCCAAATTCACTGTTCAAGGGATGTATCTTGCAAGTTATGAGGCATTAACTATTGTACATTTTGAGGACTTGAAAGCTGCATTTGAAGAAAAAGAGCATGCTTCTATGACATGTCAGCGACACAGATTTCCTGGAAGCTGTGTCTTTATGGGAAGAAGCAAAAGAGTGAACAGGAGGTGGGAAAATGATTGGATCATTTCTATTAAATTCAATTCAATTAAACAAGAACAGGTGCTACATCAAAAGTATGGCAGCGCTGATTCAGTTTCTTGGAGTTAATGAGCTTAGTTTTCATCGAGATTGAGAAACCCGACCTGGCCATTCATCTGATGAGCTGTGCTCGAAATGATTTAAATTTGCCATGCAGAAAGAGCCAAAATTAGGAAAAATTGTTTATACAATTTGCCAAAGTGCATACATACAAAACAAAGTTATTAACATAATGAAAGAAATGGTTGTAGAATAAATTGTGGACACAGCCTGCAAAACAGATGTAGTATTTTTCCCCCACTTGAAATCTGATAAAACAAGCAATAAGAGCCATATGAGCCAATCTTCCCTTAAACATTATGTTGAAAGTCAATACAGAGTAAGGTATACTGAGAGATTTTTGAATTGGATAAAATATTATTGCTGCAGCATGCTGTTTGTCCCACTGGTGAGCTCAAGAGAACAAGCCCCTCCAGGCTTTCAAATTCTAGATCAGAAGCTGTCATTCATCTAACAGGTTTGTTCTTTGTTCTAAAAATTATGTGTGTGTGTGTGTGAGATAGAGAGAGAGAATTCGCTTAGCTTGGTGAAGAACTTTGATAGCCATGCAATCTAAGATGATAAAAAAAAGAGAGAAATGAAATCTCATGTTTCAGGGAATAAAACTGTTGTCCGGAGGTGGAATTAGGAGGGAATTCCCATATTATACAGATTTACATAATTGACCAGGTAAATTGTAAGGGAGAATGGGCCTATATCCTTCAATGCTTTGAGTATTGGCCAATGATTGTGAAAGATGAGATGAACCAATAAACTGATCCAGAATGGTGATTCTGTCATTCTTGGGGCATATCCCACAACTGCTACAGTAGCTTTTTATAGTTTGGGGCAAAAACTTCGTTCACAGTTCATGTACTTATTATACTGTCTCAAATTCATGTGAACCAGATCATTCTCCCTGCCATGGCCTATTGTTTTTCTAAACAGAGTAAGAATTTTGATGAAGCAAAAGAAACACAAAATTTCACATGCTGTATTTTGCTGTAGAAAGTTTTTAAAGATTAGGAAAATTCCCAGAGTGTCCAGTGCTAACCTTTACATTTCCCTTTTCAGTTCACTGTTAAAAAAAATAAAACTCATTCCTATAAGTATCATTCAACCTTTCATTCTGAAAAATTGTACCCAGATTATATAGTTGCCTTGCTATTTTCAATATCTGTCCATTAATAGACCTAAAGTTAAGCTTGCTTCGCATGCTAAATTGGTTTTGTTATTCTGCACAGAGAAATCCAAAAGGCAGAAATAAAATCTTATCCTATTATGACTGTTCTTGTGTCTATCTGCTGTGAGTAAGCTGGCTGTTTCCTTGATTTTCTGTGTATGTTTAATTACATAATGAAATACCCTAATCCCTCAGCAACTTCACAACGCAGTAAATACTGATACAAAAAGCACTGCAATGGATCCAGGCCCACCTTGGGTTTCAGAGTTTTCATTATACTATACACCATAGCCAAGGTAACAGTGACAGTGGGGTTAGCCTGTTGCATCACCGTTAAAATGGTTGCAGCAAGCTACTAATGTGCACACAGTTATGTCAAGTTATTCCAGAAATTTCCTCCTTAGAGACTCCAGTTACCCTCAAACTCACACTGATTTACCATGGAAACTGACCCACAAATAGAAATTTCTCCCCTCATCATCTATGGTAAAAAGAAATGGGGAAAAAAATAATTTAGATTCTCAGATATTTCTTAAAGTGATTCCTCACATCTTGGTCTAAAAAAACCTGAACTTTCATATGATGCCTTTGTGAACTTTTAGTTATTTATCTTGAACTCATTGGAGGGTTTTTAATTTTATTTTTCATATCTTCATTTTATGTTTTCCATTTTGAATTTCAACTCTAATAAGCTATTTTCCAATCTACTTGTGACTGGACTTGGATGACGCATTTTAAAAGTTTTTCTAAATCTTAATACAATCTGTACCTCAGTCTTTATCCATGTAGTTTTTACTCTCCCTTTTTGATTTCTGTACTTTTCTTCTCAGAACCACTTGTATCTCAGATATGGTATTCAGAAATAGCCTCTAGACTGATTATAAGTTTACAGTTTTCTACTTTGCCCTTCAGCCTTCTTTTAAACTATTTTGCTCATTGTTTTAAAATATGCCCTTTAAAGTCAGTCACACCCAGATGTTTTCAAGTAGGAAAAAAAAAAGTACCATTGAACAATTTCTGATTACAATGATTGAGACAACATTCAGTTGAACGAAGTGCCAAACTTTTCCAGCTCAGACTTTCAGGTCAGAAGGGGCCATCATGATCATCTAGTCTGACCTCCTGCACATTGTAAGCCACAGAATGTCACCCACTTGCCTAAGTTAGACCCCTAACCTCTGGCTGAGTTACTGAAGTACTCAAGTCATGATTTAAAGACTTCAAGTTACAAAATACTCACCTTCTACACTAGTTTAAACCTGCAAGTGACCCAAGCCTCATGCTGCAGAGGAAGACACAACCCCCCTCCCCAAATACTCTGCCAATCTGACCCAGGGGGAAAATTCCTTCCTGACCCCAAATATCTTGAGTGTGTAAGTATGACCCACCTGCCAGACACCTGGGAAAGAATTCTCTGTAGTAACTCAGAGACCTCCCCACATAGTGTCCCATCACCTGCTGGTGGAGGTACTTGCTACTAGCAGTCACAGATTGGCTACATGCCATTGAAAGCAGTCTCATCATACGATCCCCTCCATAAACTTACCAAGCTCAATCTTGAAGCAGTTAGGTTTTTGGCCCCCACTGCTCCTCTTAATTTTCAATAAACATTTCTTCCTGTCGCTGCTTTCCAAATAGCCAACGTTTGCTTCCTCTCTTTTCCAGTGATGACTGTCTGTCAAACTGGCATTAGGCACTAAAGGAGAAATCCTGGCCCCTGAAGTCAGTGGGAGTTCTGGCACTGATTTCAGAGGGGCCAGCATTTCACCTTTTTAGTCTCCAAACCTCATTGGCTTCATGTGTGCTTATAAAGAGGAACTTGGAAAATGCCCCACTGAGTTCACCATTTGTTGAATTTCCCATGGTCCTCATGAAGTCCCTTCAGAAATGTTTATTTCCTCGTATGGAACACTAAAGCAGCTTACACTCCCCACACTCCACTGTACTGATTCTTAATATGTAAGGTGAATAATATACAGCTGTGAGTAGCTGGCACATGGGGATAAGTATATTTCACCTGAGAATCATTGTCTTGGGGACCCAAGTACTTCAATGCTGAAACCTACACTGCTTCTGATTGTTTTTCCTTCTTTCCATTCCGTCACATTGTCTTTCTCCTTGTAGCTTGTTCTCTTACTTCCTGCTTTCCTTGTGTAGTCCTTCCCTCCGCATTTTATAGCTCCATGTTCTTCTTTTAGTCATCCTCAGAAGAGTAGGGTAATGAAACAGGTCCCCATGACATATTGCCAACTCTGTTAACAGAAAGTGCTCTCCTCACCACCACGGCCTTGTACAATTGTTATTTTCTGTACTTATCCAGCCCAGTCTCTTATTGCCTTCTCCCCATCTACTCCCTCTGCTCTGCCAATGATGTCCTATTTACCTACCTTTTATGCTTCTCCCTCTCGCCTCCATTCTGGCCCTTATAGCAGGAGTTTCTTCTCAACTGGTTGACAAAGCCTCCCATCATTTCATTCACTTCTTAAGATCCTTCTGCCATGACACAACCCAGCTAATGTTCACGTAGCTGTGTTGGTGCCAGGAGAGAGAGAGAGACCAGATGAATAAGGTCCAATAAAATATATTTCCAACATCTTCTGATGGGACCCAAGCTTTTGAACTTACACAGAGCTCTTCTTCAGCCTTACCTAAGCTTTGTCTCATATCAGAAGTTGGTCCAATAAAAGATAGTACATTTCTTACCTTGTCTCTCTAAGAAACCAACTAAGACATTCCAGGCAGAAGTGGTGGAGGAAGACTTTAGACAGAAGCTACATGATACCTTGTTAAGAGCTGGATAAGCAGGAAGTTCTTTTCAGAGTCTGTCAACGTTTCCATTGAACCTACCTACTTATATTCTTATATGCTCATGGATGAAGCTGTATTAGCTACAGACATATATGCAGATACACCTTTTGCACTCCTGTACCAAAAGGCTGAGCAGCTTTAAGAATAACACGGTTTCCCTTATTCTAATAAAGTTCCTCATTCAGTGTTTAAAAGAAAGTCATCTTTGCTATTTCCTTGTGACTGCTCCTACTTCAGCTCCCCTGTGGTACCCAGGGGACTTCATGTAGGCAATCTCCCTCTTAGAAGGTTTATCAGGGAGCTGGTCACTCCTTCCCCCAGTTTTCAAAAAGGTCTTCATGGGACCAAGTTTGCTTTCTGCAACAGGGTTGCAAAAACTAGGAAAACATCTCAGACCACCTACCGGAACCACTTACCGGGTTAGGGAACATGCCTTAATCCTTTTTGGGAACCCTCACCATTATAGAATTGTAATTCTCACTCTGACCCTGATTCCTCCTGACAGGTTGGTCAAATGCCCTAAACTTTCAGCTTGTAGTGAGAGGATAATTTGTCTCTCCAGAGCATGGCAATAATGGAAGACTTAAGAGACTACAAATAAATAAGAAGATGGAAAGCACTGCATAACAATACGATGTACTTTATGCAAGTAGAGCTCATTACTGAAAGTTTTAGACAGTTACGGTAAGATATATAGTAAATAAAATATGAAATTGTGGCAATTTCCACTGCCAGGATCATGATGTTCTGGCATAGCAGTGACAGTAGCTCAAGAACATACAATAACGATAATATTGTAAATAATCAGAAGTAAAAGGATAGTGAGTTCACTGTATCTTCAGCTGTTTAAGTAAACGAGTCATGGCTAAACAAAGCATTTTTAATGTAAACAGTCAAAATGACAGTGTACAACTACTGTGTATTAAATCTACAGCTTGTTCAGTGTTTAAACTAAATGGTCTGTAAGAGAATCAGTTGAAAGTGTAATCATTTGTCAGCTACTGCTGTTTTTATCAAATCTATCTTCTTGTCGTGATAATTGCTTTAGCTTCAACCTAAACAGAGCATGTACCATAAACTTCTTCTAAATTATTGTAGCTAAAGAAGATGGAGCAATACTCTTGAAACAATTTATTATTTTTCCTGTCCATTTGGTGCTTAACTCAGTTCAGATTGATTGTTTACAGGATTAATTTTAGCATCAATCTCTGGAAATCAGTATTCCTTTTCAAGCAACTAAAAAGAAAAATATTACAGTGAATTATTTTTGTCTCCATAATATGAAGTATGCCTTCAGTACACACAGTTAACTGTTGTGAGCCTTCTCTTCACAGGAACTACTTTGTTCCAAGCGGAGGCTAGTTTCCAGGGGGAGAGCCAGTCAATGGTTACACGAATAAACTTCCTTACCAGCAGATAGTTTCAGCATGGTTCCTTGCCCAGCAACCAGAACAGTAACAGGAATGGTTTTGTTTTAATACACTTGTGCAAGCTGTATTGATTGGTATGTTTTTATAGTTCTATGGGACATATCCCCACTTAGGATAAATTTGACTTCTATGGATATACAAGGTTTACCCAAGCTGAGGATCTGACTATTGAATTAAGTAATAGAAAACAAAATAGCCACTGTCCCCTAAATGACAAAGCCAGATTATACTCCCCTCAGATTTATGCACAGATAGCTCACCCACTCCTACACACCTTCTGAGGCTTCTTCTTCCACCTGGGATTGCATGCTGGAAGAAAAGGTGGAGACTGGGTGGACCATAGGGCAGAGTAATCATCTCCCCATGGAGAATCCCAGAAACAATAATACATCTTGGGGTTATATGAAACTCCTTCTGGGGTTCCCTGGGGCTGCTGCAGCCAAGACAATACCCTGTTAGCATAGAATGGAGCTGTGAACTTCACTGCCAGGGAGCCAAGGGGAGCCACCTTGGGTCCCAGCCAATTCAGAGGGAAAAATGCCTCAAAGTATATGGCCTGGAAACTACTGTAACACAAATACATAATACGAGATACTTCTGAACCTCAAAGTTCAGTTCTAGATACTAGCTTCCCCAAAGCTGGGTCTGAGTTTTAGATTTAGGTTCATCCTAAATTTTGTGCCAAGCCCCAATAGTTTGAGGTGGACAAAGGCTTTAGAAATAACACAGCTAAGAAACTTGATTTCCTGTTTAAAATTTAAGACTCCTCACCCTTGTTGAAAAACAACATGAAAAGATTTACAGTTTTGTCTCCAGTTCCTCACAGTTTTACACAAGAGCAAATGGCAACCTGGGGCTTAAAAATTACGTTTCACAAACGGGAAATGATATTTTACTAAAATATTTTTAGTGAAATTGCAGAATTAGTCTCTGTGATAGATTTGTGATTTGCTCATGGTGAAATCGCCCCATATTTGCAGTAATAAACTGTTTTGCTTGGAAGAAATGGTAAAGTTCCTCCTTGCAAGAAATAAGTGAAATTATCATGGGTATTTAAAATAAATGAAAATTAACAGTTTCATACACCTCTAGGCTGGACTTTAAACTGAATTTTACCCTGTAATTGCAGCAGCATTTTACTTCCTAATTTTTAGAGTCAACAAAAATGGAGGGAGATGTGTCAAACAGTATTGTTGTTGGGGAGATGGCATATGTTGGGCTACAGAGAATGCTACAAACAGGAGGACAGCAGATTTAGTATATTCCCTCCCATTTTCAAAGTTGTTAGAGCAGGAGAATGGATGCTAGCAGTCTTGGGTTCTATTCTCTGCTCTATCATTCATTCTATTCTTTATGTCTGTGATTCCTGAACTTTTTAGTACTGTGGGTCCCTCACAGAGGTTTTAATACTTGGTGGCTCCCCACAACTCAATACATTTTTATTTTTACTGTCTCAGGATGCTAGTTTAAAGTGGAACATTAGAGTTCAGACAGTGTGATTTTATTCAACTACATAAAGTCTTGATAATCTGATCTGATCTAGGTGTTTACAATTCTAATTTGAAAATATGGAGTTTTGAGTATATTCAAACATAGATTAAGATTTTAAGTGAGAAGAATGAGCCTATTAAAGAAGAATTCTTCTACTACAGTACCTGCTTTTACAAATCTTATACAACACAAAAGCTTAACCATGTGGGCCATGTCTGTGAATTCATCAAGTTGCAGTGCATAATATTGACTCTATATCTACAAACTAGTCCTAGATGTTTTCTGCAAGATCACGCATGTGTTGATGGTTAGTATTACGCCATGGCTTGTTATTCCCCAATCTTAATTCTACATGAATATTGCTGCAGAAACTAAGAAGAGTCTAGCCAATAGTGTGTGCTTGTTTGCATTTTCCAGTTTGCATGGCCACAACATAGAATGCTTCTAAGACTTCTTTGAGGAACAGTTGCTGTTTTAGACATCACCCTCCCCCCACTTTAATGCTTCTTGTTTCTGAAGGGGAAGAAAAAAAAATCAAAGCTCTTGTTTATGAATCCAAAGTGTTTGGTTTCTAAGTGTCTTTGGAGTATCCCTGGCTTCATATATTCAGTTACACTTGAAAACAAATGACATATTGTGACTGGATTTTCTGCGGTAATAGGAAGACACAAAAATCCGACAGCTGAGCATTTTTTACATGTAGGCGTAGTGCTCAATAAAAGTGATTCCACTATAAAGACAAGACACATTTATCTCTTCCTCAGCCCTCTTCCCGTATCTACTTGTGCTTTTGCCACTGTGACTGCCAGTCTGGTGGCACTCGGCACCTCTGTGTGCTTTCTGCACCTGCAGGGGGCTTTCAGCTGAGAGACTTCCTGCTAAGGGCTTCTGCCACAGGGAAGTCTCTCTGCTGAAAGCACCCTCTTGGAGTAGAGGGCACAAAGAAGCTCTAAGCCTGGCAACAGCAGATGACACACACATAGATAATACCCAGGTGATTTTTAAGCCTGGTTTAACAGTCTCTTAATTGGGAAAAAATGGGACATCAGTTTGTGAAACACTGCTTTACTATTTTGGACAAGAGACTTAACCATTTAAGGCTTGATCCAACTCCCATTAAAGTCAGTGGGAGCTTTTCATTCAATGGGAACTGGATCAGGCCCTCCATGCCTTCATTAACTTACTTATAGCAATTTTTAAGTACATTAAGGAGCGCTGAGTAATTATTGTTTGCAAAGTTCTTTGATGATGAAAGACTCCCTTTAACTGCAAAGCATTATATAAAAAAAAACACTTTATTTCAATGCTACCATTTCCCTGCAACTTCCTCTAACATTTAAAGGTCCAGCGTTACAAACTTATGACTGCTACTTGACTTCAAATCTAAGTGGAGATATAAAATAATTCACTGAATGGAGACAGACCTAGAGACAGTGAATCTAAAAAGAATCCTGAAACCCAACAGAGACCCTCATGTTTCTTCTGTGAAAAACAGAAAGAGGGAAACAGATCCAAAGGCACCTTTTTCTCCCTTGGACTCCAGTTAGTCTCTACAGTTAAGACAGAAAACCATGGTACTGACATTCAAACTATCCACTGCACACACAACACATAATACCACCAGATTTCAAGGTCCTGTATCTCTGAAATGAGCTTTTCCATGGAGAAGTGCCACAGAGTCAAATTGGATGACAAGCAGAAGGATGCAGCCAAAAAGTGGCAGAATTAATGGTGCAGCTGCTGCTGAAGCAAATATAGTAACAGAGATTATATTGATGATGACACTAGTAATTTATTTAGTAGACATAATTTAGACTAAGAACAGAAAGTTAGAATGGGATATGTCTGTCTTTATCACATCATCCACCAGCAAAATGTTGCCCTAGGCATTGAGCAAGAAGTTACTCATTTTAGCTTGTTTGCTTGTGATTCAGCTCCATTCATAGCCATGGTTCATTTAAATGCCATATACATCCATCATTGTTTTAGCTTTGTTTTCAGCCAGACTGTGGGTATAATCAAGAGAGGAAAGCTGAAGAGGCCTTATAGATACCCTACCCAAAATGCCAAAGGCTTCATGTACTTTCCCCTCATACCATGTGGCCTTCCCCATTAAGTGAAACAAGAAAATATCTAGAGGTTGTGCTGTAAAACATTCCTTTGTTAAAGCTGGTAAACCCTATGAGGCCTGCAACTAGCACCTGAGAATCTACTCAATGATGCTTTATAATGTGTTTAGTAGCTGGCTTGCAACTGTTTAGGCTTGGATAGCAGGGGCACAATTTTTGGCAACTGTCCCCGTAATATTCACCAACCCACACAATTATTTATTTTATAGTAATGCTAGCAATATGCTATTTACTTTCCATATATAATACAAGGGATGGTCCCTGCCCTAGTGAGCTCACAGTCAAAAGATAGGCAAATAGGGTTAGGCAGAGGCCAAAGGGATTTTTCTAGACATATCAAATAGATTAATTATTGGCAGCACAACAGAACTGGGCATTATATATTTCCACATACAAATAAAATGGAGGGTATAATCATTTTTAACCATATCCCAGGTTATGTGCCTGGGTCATCAGTCTCTTTAATAGAAAACTCTTTGTATGTGGATTCACTGTTTGTCTCGATTCAATGCTAACTCTCTCAGATCAAGTTGGTGTGTAAATCACCTATATTCACTTAAAATATACCACATTGACTTTAAATTAAAGAAACTGAATAGAAAATAATACTCTCAGGAGTTAAAATATAACTGCAAATAAATAGAGCTTGTCCAAAATTTTCTTTTGAAACTATTTTTTGACAGAACAATTTATTTCATTAAAAGTGAACACTTTTGGTTTTTATTCCCACCCCCTCCTTGTGACAGAGCAAGGGAGGTGCCCTGCAAGAGACCCGAAACATGGCATGGACTTGCTAAATGAGCCTACCAAAGATACCTGATGCAGGAAAGAAACCTTAAGCAGCTTATTTCCTATAAGAGAGTTGAAGCAGTTCCTAGGGGTGGGGCGCAGACAAAGGGGATGGATACTCAGAAGTTGCAAGGTTGTCAGGTTGGGAAAGACAGCCGTATGCCAATGAGAAAGATTGTGTAGGAACCTTTTTTTCCCGAGCCTGAGTGAGCAAGTAAGAGCTATGCCCTGGGACAGATTTTTGGGACACTGAGTGATGGTAGAATTACCCTTTTTAAGTTCATTTGGGGACCCCTTCCCCCAGAAAGAACCCTGCATAGGCTGTGTATTGAGACAAAACTTCCATTAAAGTTTCTTGGACTTTTATTAAAGGAAACCATCTGCTCAGATCCTTCCAGGAAGAGAGATGGTGGGGTTATGTGGGGAGGAGACAGGTTATGCCTCCCTTGCTTTTCACACTTTGACACCCCAGATGGGACTTGAGCCTCCTCTCCTCAAAAAGATATTATGCCGGAAATTGTGAGATTCATGATACAGCAGCAAAAGGCCAAGAAGGAGTAAAATTATCAGTTCCACGAGGCCTTACTAGCCCCCCAGCAGTGCATGCAGGAGGCCCAGCTGGCCAAACGGGAATGAAATCATCAGTTCCAGGCTGATGTGGCAGGTTTCTTGCACAAGGTTCAAACAGTGTTCCTACGTGGGTGTTCCCTGCTGAGGTTCTCCCAGGGCCCACCTTAACCAAATTGACCAATTCTAATGACACTGAAGCCTTTCTGACAACATTTGAGAGGGTGGCAACCATCACCAGCTGGGAGAGGAGCTCCTGAGCCACCTATCAGACCCCTTCCCTACCCAGGGAGACCCAGGCTGCTTACAGAATCCTAAACGAAGATGAAGCCCAGTCCTATTCCTTTTTGAAGGATGCCATATTGAATTGGCTTGGACTCTCTCCAGAAGTCTATAGTAGGAAATTCTGCAAGGAACCTATGGGCCATCCAATGGCTCTGCGATCTGGCCATCTCCTGGCTGACCCTTGAAACCAAGACTCTGGGAAACCACAGATAAACATGAATTCTGACTTCAGTGATTACCCTATGTCTCGAGTTAATGTTCTGCTCAATTGGTTTGGCCAAGCCCAATACATCTCTACATTAGACTTAGCTAAGGGTTATTGACATATCCTACTCTCTCCCAATTCCCATTCCAAGATAGTCTTTTCAACCCTTGTGGGCCTATTTCAGGTCACTAATATGCCCTTTGATTTATACAGAGCTCTGGCCACCTTTCAAAGACTATTGAACCTGTTGTCATCAGGCCAATGCAGTGGCCTACCTGCATGATGTGGTAGTCTACAGCCAGGACTAGCCTACCTACCTCAGGGACTTAGCCTCCATCCTTCAAGCCCTATAGGGTGCCTATTTAACTGCAAACCCAAAGAAACACACATTAGGGAAGTGGGATACCACCTATGGAGGGTATCTAGTGGAGTGAGATGGATTCAGAGCTGCCCTACATGAGATTTAAAGCCTGGAACAAGCTAAATGAACTATGTCCACAACCAGAGACACCTGACGCAGTAAAGGAACCATGTGCAGCTGATCCCTTATAAAAGAGCTGAAGCAGTTTGAGGGTTAGTGGGGGGAGAAAGAGGGATGGACACTCAAAGTTGCAAGGCAGTCAGGTTGGGCAGGGTAGCAGCAAGCTAATGAGGGAGACTGTGTAGGAACTTTTCTTGTTCACTTAGGCTCTAAAGTAAGAGCCATGCCCTGGGACAGGTTTTTGGGATGCTGGATTATTGGGGGAATGTCCCTGTTGAAGCTGGAGGACCCACAAGAAAGCCCATATGGGTTCTGTGTTGAGGAGACAAATTTTCATTAAAGCCTTTTGGACTTTTGTTAAAGGAAACTGTCTCCCCAGATCCCTCTAGGAGGGAACTTGTTAGGGTTGGGTGCAGCAGAGACAGGTCACCCCTCCCTCACTCATGTAGACCCCATCCCCCAAAAAACCTTGAAATTTTCAGAGAAAAGATGGAAAACACAATTGCTCATCAGTTCTACAGATAAAATTAGCAATGTGTATATATGAATTGTATAACTTTTCCTGAATTCATACCTAAAGTATTAGATTTTATATGGAAGAGAACTAGTGTAAGTGATGTGCCTAGACAGAAACAGATTTTCTTAACTCTTTAGTAAAAGAAAAAAATCATAGTAGGCCTCTGGGGAAAATAAAATGTGGAGAACTAATTCCCTGCAAATGTTCCAAGTAACAAATATGGGTGCTAAAATGTGTGTAGGTCGATACATGGTTATTTGCGCCAAATAGCAAAATGTTAGAAGCTAAGGCCTAGATGGTACTACCCTTACTCATCTACTAAAGCATTTATTCATAAAGGAGTAACGTCAGTGTGTCTACTTACATCAGCAAGTGCTCATCATTGTGAGCTAGGGATCTAAAATCTTGCCTTAAATAAAGTATTTAAGGAAAATTGCTTCTCTGTGTTTCAAGTGGAACATTATACAGGTATGTGCTGCAGCACTTGCAGTGCAAGATGTGAAACAACATATGCTTATCTTATGGCACCATCTATTTTGAAACAGCACACAACACGGCGGATGCTAAAAACAAAATAAATCAAATCAACACATTTGTTTTCAGAACAACCATAATTTTAAACCTGTTATTTTTTTAACTAGTGTTCAAAAAAAGAATGTTGATTATGTTGTTAAACACATTTGCTACAAAAAGATACGTTAATCAAATTTATTTTAAAGTTTCAGGTAAAGTTTTTTTGTTTTGTTTTGTTTCCTGGAAACTTTCTGAAGATAATTAGTGCATGTAGTACCAAAATATGTATGCTTCCCTCAGGTGTTTCCATCAGAATTAGCAGCAGGATGTACAGCATGTCACCATTCAAAAACGGAGATTGTGTCTGTGTTGCTAATTCTGGAGTATATTGTGAACAAAACAGCATGATCAAAAATTGAGTGCAAGTACAATGGACTGCTATAATTTGGTTATGAACAAGTGATAAAATTAAGAATAAAAGTGAAGAAGAGTTTGAAAACAGAAAGATAATTATTGATCTAATATGAAATATGCATAATAGATCTTTGTTCTGGGCTCTCTACAGCATGCATTGGCATGATAATGCATATGTGGAAGGAAAACAAACTGAAGCACAACATAAGAACACAAAGATTAGGGATGACACAACTGGATTTTAATTCAGGCAAAACATCAGTTAGGTTTCAACTTTCAAGCTAAAGCCCAAGCTACTCTGTGTGTTGGTTTTAGATTTTGGCTTATGGCCTATAGCCAACAGTAAAAGGCCCCCAACCTTCTTAGGAAAATTGTATAAAGTTATTGAATTCCCAAGAATCACTAGGCACCCTTCAGGGATGTAATTCAAGAAAGCCAAATAGGATAAGAGAAACACCAGGGCAAAGTTCTCTGTTGATTGACCAAGCCCCAGAACAACATAAAGGTCAATTTAGCTGTCAGCAGAAGGACCAGCGAGCGTGTTCAAATAGCATAAAACTCTGAAAAATCCTTGGGAATATGGAAATTAATTAAAAGGAAGAGGGTGCAGAAGTAGCAGTGGGACTTAATGCCATCTAGTGCCTGCTTTTCAGGATGTTGGTAGGCTACCCAGACATGCAAAATCATGTAATGAACCCAATGGCTCATTACTGGGCACTGTTACCACTTAGATCAACTTATAGCAAGTAGACAGTTCCATAATTCCTTCAGAATAGGAAAAGGATGTACTATCTAAGGTTAAGTGAGGAGAGCAGCTCTGGAGAAAGCCAAAGGCTGCATTACAGGAGGAGCAGCATACCAGAAAGAGCCTGAAAATTGGGGCTGGATGGCCTAAGTGCTGAGCCAAGATATTCAATTGATGGCAGGAGCGTAGCAATAGCCACAGCAGGAGGACAAGACCTGTAGACTATCTCAGAAGTTACCCTGAGGTCTTGTTATCTTATTGGACAGCCTCTAGATCAGTGGTAGGCAACCTGCTGCCAACCTTCCCGGCAATCGGAGCTGCAGAAAGCAGCGGGTCGCAGGAATATGCTGGCTACCGCTTCCCTGCAGCTCCCCAGATTCCCAGGAATCAGGCCCTGTGTCTAAGAGGGCCCAGCACACTCTGCTGAAGTGCTGCCGAAAACAGCGGCAACCGATTGAGCTGCCGCTAAATTGCCGCTGTCTTTGGCGGCATTTCGGCGGTAGCTCTTTGGAATCAGGCCCTGCACGTCCTAAAGCTGGCCCTGGGCATTAACATGGTGTTCTCCTTGGTTTAAGAACATAAGAATGGCCATACAGGGTCAGATCAAAGGTCCGCGTAGCTCAGTATCCTGTCTTCTGACAGTGGCCAATGCCAAGTGCCCCAGGTTTGGCTAAGACTGAGCATTTCCCTATTCCCAGTGCCCTCACTGTTGTGTCTGGGCTTCTCATGCACCCTCCTTTAGTGGATGCTGAAGTTTAAGATATGTGCTATATTTCCAGCTAATAATATTTTCAAAAAACAAGAACACAAGGCACTTGACATCAGCCTGAATTTGAGCTTCATGAAGAATTAAAGGACTAATTGGTTATTAAAAGTATTTATTTTACTGACTCAGATACACACACACACGAGAGACAGAAAGTGTCAGTACAATAAATAGAGATAGTGCCTCACCCACCTTGTCTCTCTACTTGTACTAGATATTTAGGTTCCTTTAAATCCTAGTGAAGCTGAAATTAAACATTTCACACATGCACACACACTTCCTATCACAATAGCATAGCAATTATGACTGTAGTGAGAGAAGAAAAATAAATGACTGCTTCTTGGAACCCACAAGGGGAGAGGCAATTCTTGATTTAGTCCTAAGTAGACCACAGGATCTGGTCCAAGAGGTGAATATAGCTGGACTGCTTGGTAGTAGTGACCTTAACATAATTAAATTTAACCTCCCGGTGGCAAGTAAAAACACCACACCAGCCCAACAGTATTATATTTAGTTTCAGAAAGAGGGAAGTTAGTGAAACAGAAATTAAAAGGTACAGTGCCAAAAGTGAAATCCCTACAAGCTGCAGGGAAACTTTTAAAAGATATCATAATAAAGGGTCAACTTAATTGTATACCTCAAATTAAAAAAAAGAAAAAATAGTAAGAGAACCAAAAAAGTGCCACCATGGCTAAACAACAAAGTAAAAGAAGCAGTGAGAGACAAAAAGGCATCCTTTAAAAAGTGGAAGTTAAATCCTAGTGAGAAAAATAGAAAGGAACATAAACTCTGGTAAATTAAGAGTAAAAATATAACTAGGAAGGCAAAAAAAAAAGAATATGAAGAACAGTTAGCCAAAGACTCAAAAAGAAAAAGCAATTTTTTAAAGTACCTCAAAAGCAGGGAGCCTGCTAAACAAACAGTGTGGCCACTGGATGTTCGAGATGCTAAAGGAGCACTCAAGGACTATAAGGCCATTGCGGAGAAATTAAATTAATTCTTTGCATCAATCTTCATGGCTGAGGATGTGAGGTAGATTCCCAAACATGAGCCATTCTTTTCAGATGACAAATCTGAGGAACTGTTCCAGATTGAAGTCTCAATAGAGGAAGTTTTGAAACAAATTGATAAATTAAACAGTAATAAGTTAACAGGACCAAATGGTATTCACCCAAGAGTTCTGAAAGAACTCAAATGTGAAATTGCAGTACTGTTAAATGATAGGTTACAGACTACTGTTAGATCAGCTGGATATAGTGTACTTAGATTTTCAGAAAGACTTTGACAAGGTCCCTCACCAAAAACTCTTAAGCAAAATAAGCTGTCAAGTGATAAGAGGGAAGGTCCTCTCATGGACTAGTAACTGCTTAAAAGATAGGAAATAAAGGGTAAGAATAAAATGGTCAGTTTTCCGAATGGAGAGAGGTAAATAGTGGTGCCCCCCAGGGGTCTGTACTGAGACCAGTCCTATACAACATATTCATAAATGATCTGGGAAAAGGGGTAAACGGTTAGGTGACAAAATTTACAACTGACTTCAGCCTGAATTTAATCTTCACAAGGAATTAAAGGACTAATTGGTTATTAAAAGTATTTATTTTACTGGCTGTGATACACACACGCGCACACACACACACACACACACACACGAGACAGGAAGTGTCAATACAATAAATAGAGATATTACCTCACCCACTTTGTCTCTCTACTTGTACTAGTTATTTAGGTTCCTTTAAATCCTAGTGAAGCTGAAATTAAACATTTCACATCCAAATGATACAAAACTACTCAAGATAGTTAAGTCCCAGGCAGGCTGCAAAGAGCTACAAAAGGAGCTTAAAAACAACTGGGTGATTGGACAACAAAATGGCAGATGAAATTAAATGTTGCTAAATGCAAAGTAATGCACATTGCAAAACATAATCCCAACTATACATATAAAATGATAGGGTCTAAATTATCTATTACCACTCAAGAAAGATCTTGGAGTCATTCTGGGTAGTTCTCTGAAAACATTCACTCAAAGTGCAAAGGCAGTCAAAAAAGCAAACAGAATGTTGGGAGGCATTAAGAAAGGGATAGATAATAAAGAGAGAAAAGATCTTATTTCCTCCATATAAATCCATAGTATGTCAACCTTGAATAGTGCACATAGATGTGGTCATCCCATCTCAAAAAAGATGCATTGGAATTGGAAAAGGTTCAGAAAAGAGCAAAAAAAATGATTAGTGGTATGGAATAGCTTCCATATGAGGAGAGAAAAGAGACAACTAAGGGAGGATATGATAGAGGTCTATAAAATCATGACTGGTGTGGAGAAAGTAAATAAGGAAGTTTTATTTAGTCCTCCTCATAACACAAGAACTAGAGGTCACCAAATGAAATTAATAGGCAATAGGTTTAGAACAAACAAAAGGAAGTATTTTTCCAGGACTATCAGGTGATTAAAAATTAATTGTGATTAATTGTACTATTAAACAATAATAGAACACCATTTATTTAAAGAATTTTTCATGTTTTCTACATTTTCAAATGTATTGATTTCAATTACAAACACAGAATACAAAATGTAAAGTGCTCATTGTATATTTATTTTTGATAACAAACATTTGCACTGTAAAAAAAGAAATAGTAGTTTTCTATTCACCTAATACACATACTGTAGTGAAAGCTGAATGTACAAATGTAAAATTATGTACCAAAAACTGCATTCAAAAATAAAAATGTAAAATTTTAGAGCCTGAAAGTCCACTCAGTCCTACTTCTTTTTCAGCCAAACTCTCCGATATCTTTAGAAATATCACATTGGTACTTTCTTTGTTTTTTGTCAGATCTGCTGTGAAAATGTTCTTAAAATGAACAACATGTGGTAAGTCATCATCTGATACTGCTATATCATGAAATATATGGCAGAATATGGGGAAAACAGAGCTGAGGACATACAATTCTCCTCAAAGGAGTTCAGTCACAAATTTAATTAACACTTTTGGTTTTTTTAAACAAGCGTCATCAGCATGGAAGCATGTCCTCTGCAACGGTGGTCAAAGCATGAAGGAGCATAAGAATGTTTAGTATATCTGGCACATATACACCTTGTAATGGCACCTAAAAAAGTGTCTTGCAAATGCCTGTTCCCACTTTCTGAATGAGTGGACTTGTAGGCTCTGAAGTTTTACATTGTTTTGTTTTTGAGTGAAGTTATGTAACAAAAAACCCTACATTTTTAAGTTGGCACTTTCATGACAAAAAGATTGCACTACAGTACTTATGAGGTGAACTGAAAAATACTATTTATTTTGTTTATCATTTTTACAGTACAAATATTTATCAAAAATAATATACACTGATTTCAATTACAACATAGAATACAATATATATGAAAATATAGAAAAACATCCAAATATTTAATACATTTCAATTGGTGATCTATTGTTTGAGAGTGATTAAAATTGCAATTAATTTTTTTAATTGTGATACTTTTTTTTTTTAGTTAAATGTGTGAGTTAACTGCGATTAATCAGCAGGCCTAATTTCCCCGCCCCCCACCGAACACACAGTCAATCTTGTGAACTCCTTGCCAGAGGCCAAGACTATACAGGGTTCAAAAAAGAACTAGATAAGTTCATGGAGGATAGATCTATCAATAGCTATTAGCCAGGATGGGCAGGGATGGTGTCCCTAACCTCTGTTTGCCAGAAGCTGGGAATGGGTGACAAGGGATGGATCACTTGATGAGTCTGTGTTCTGTTCATTCCCTCCGGGGCACATAGCATTGGCCACTGTCAAAATACAGAATATTGGGCTAGATGGACATTTGGTCTGATCCAGTATGACTGTTCTTATGTTTTTATTAAAATATGCATCAAATGCGCAAATGACAGCTTTTCATCATTTTTGTAAAATCTCTAGATTTCTGGGCCTTTAGCCTCCACAGGTGTTTAAAATTTGATAATGTGTTTGATTCCTCATCATGTTGCAGTTTCAATATAGGAATTCCTCTGAGAACAGAGGACTTTCTAGCTAAACACAGATTTGTGTGTGTGTAAATTCTAGAATCTAAGAGCTTAATCCTTCCCACTGAAATCAATTGCATACTGCCACTGGCTTCCATAGGGCATGATCAGGCACTGAAGCACTCTGCATGATGGGGAGGGAGGAAACGGGAGGAGGGAGGAGGAGAGAATTTCCTTCTCATCAACTTCTTTCACTCATTTTCCTACCTCCCCTCAAAATCAGATTCCTGTTTTGTAAAAAGAAAACACTGATTTGTGGTGCAGCAGTCTTATGCTGTTCTTGATAGTTGTGGACCAATGTACAAAAAAGACGTATAATATGTCAAGTAAGATCTTGTGGTATCTCCACCACCATAGCCCCCCCGCCCCCACACACACGAGTTTCCCCCTTTATCTCTAATAAAAATTAAGTTACTAGAGGCAAACCAGAGCTCTAAGTAGAGTCATCTGATACTTTATGACAATGGACTAAATTGGATGATTCAAATTAAAACAAACAAAAAAAGTATAATATCTATATGACTTGAGTGCTCTAGGTTTAAGGTAAAAGAAAAAAGCTGTGACCAGTGGAAAGCTGAGAGTCAAGCAGTTAGAGTACCTAAGGAAAGCCCCTGAACATGCAACAGTGAATGAGTTGTGTGTTACTTACTGGTGGAAAGTATTTTTTCCATGAAATTCTTCAGAAGAAAATGCTTCAAACATGAGATATACTTGTTATGTGACAAATTCTGGACCATTTTCTGCATCCATACAAGGGAGTAAGGAGGTTTGAGATACCCCTTTATTCCCCTGTGCCAGCTATCCATCAGCCTCAGAGGCCCCACACTTCCACATGCATATGGGTAGAGAGTGGGTGAGAAGGAGCAGGGAAGTAGAAGCTTGGTTCTATTCCCTCCATTGTGACAGCCAATTCAACAGTGCTGGAGTTCCTAGGGGACATACATTGCATAGGGCTGGCACATGTTTCTTCCCCACGCCTGGCAACGGGGAACCAGAAAGTAGATTGTGATTCTCCGAGTTGAAATCTACTTCTCTTACTGTTCCCAGGGCAGTACAGCTACACACTGTCCCATATTCAGAGCAGATTCTAATAGCATAGGGCAAGTCTGTCATTTTACAGCATGTGTTTGAGATGCACTACATATACACTGACCAGTATTCAGGAGATGATTGGCCAGATTCTCTATCTGGAAAACTTCCCTGATCCAGCTCCCCTCCACTCTGACATAACAAGCATAGTGGGGGTAGGGAATAGAAGTGGCAGTGCTCTGCCATAGCAGTCCTCCACTTCTCAGCAGGCTTATCGACAAGCACACCTGTATAACATTCTAATCAGGAAATTTGTTTTTTTCTGTTTTATCCATAATATTTAAATAATTGGCTTTTCAAACTTAACTAAGATTTTTTCTGAACTTGGATTTTTTTTAAACAATCAGTACATCTTAACTTAAAAACAATGAATATCAGACTCAGGTGATCATCTCTCTTTTGTTTGCAATAATCTGAGTCACTGAAATTGTGTCATGGTCACATTGACTTGATACAGCTTATGGGATGAAAATGTAGTAATGAAGAAGATACTAACAGATGTAAACTCCTTAAACTATTATATACTCAAGACTGCAGTTAGGATGATGTGACAGTATTTACCATTTTGCTGGATGTCTTAATGCCGCCATTATAGATAGGTCAAGAAATCAAGGATTTAGGTTATGATTAAGGCTATGTTTATGTCACAGAGGTCTCCAGAAGTTGCAGCTTCTGTTTCAGCACCAGGGGCTGCGGGACTGGGGCTGGCAGCTAACAGGGTCCTGGCAGGGTTCTGTCAATAGCAGCAACAGGCAACAGTATCCTCAGGTGGCTCCCTGCAAGGTTCCAGCCACAGGCGACAAAGGGTCCTCCTAAGGGTTCCCCCAACGGACAACAGCCTCGTGAAGGGAAGTGAGGGGGCAGGAAGGGATGCCTCGGGTGAGCATCTCGGGCTGTCTCATTTTCTCTTGGGAAATATGGTCATTCTGCAGCTCCCAACCATCCTGGGTGGAGGCCCCTTCATCAGCTTCCAGCTGCTGCAGGTGGAGGGGGAACCCTGGCAGCCCCCATCCACCATGGTGGCAGGCTAAATCATGGATTTGCGGTAGAAAAATCACAGACAAGTTGCAGCATCCACAAATTTGTGTAGTGCCCGTGATTATCCATGATTTATTAAAAAAATAACCATGACAAAAATCTTAGCTTTAGTTATGATTCAGAATTCCGGGTGAAGGCTGAACCAGAGCCAACATTTTTTATCTGGTGCTATGAGAAAACTGGACTTGACATAACCACAGCCATTTTGTGTACTCAGCCCACCATTAGCTGGAAGCAAGACCACCACATCATAAGGAATAATTTGTTTTTTTCTTAAGCAGACAAAAGCTGTGTTGCTAATAAGGAGAGAGAAAGTGACATTCATGAGAATAGAAGGAAGTGTTGATGACTGACTATGGATCTGGATATCTATGACCGTAAGCTTGTTGCTGGGAGTTATTTTGCTAAGGAAATTGTTAACCCACTAGGGGTTATTATGAGTTGTGTGCTTTCTTTTAAGCAACCTGATGAGTTAAGAGATGGACATCCAACTCCCCAAGAAACCTGGTCACTGGAAACTTGCTGCTGACCACTTGACACTATCTCAGACTTTGGGTAACTATATGGGGGGTGCTCAAAATTATTTTAGGTGAGTGCTATAGTTTCAATAAAAACAAGCATTTGGGGGTGACAACATTCTTGTCTGTACCAATAGTTTAATCAGACAGGTGTGCTATATCCCCATTGATTTATTTCCTGAAACGGCCTGGGAAACCAAGATTAGCTACCGTAGATTTGGATTCAGAAAACTATGTAACACCAGGTCTGAGTCTTGTGAGGTTCCAGCTCCAAAATGGTAGAAGACTCACACCATCAGCATGTGTGCTACATTTTCATGACCTTGGGCTATATTTAGATCAGTCTAGTAATGTAAATAGGCCAGTTTGGTGTTTGGATTCAACCAGGGCCTAGAACCACAGGAACATGTTTAGAACATGGGACTCAAGTATGAGGTCCTCATAGGGGCCCATTGAATATATTTATTTGCAATTAAACTGAAGATGGAGGATGGCATCTCTCCCTGAGAAGTTCCTAAGTCTATTCAAAGTTTCATACCATTGGCAAACTTTTCTCAAACCCAAGAGCCACCTAAAATAATCCAGAAAAATCAGTATATCAAGTGATACTTGTACCACCACGTCTTAAATTTGCTGTAGTGAAAAAAGAAAATGGTCTTATTTTCCAAATCCAGAGCACTCTTGCACCTTTACAGTGATCTTCACAGCGGAGAGCGTGCCACAAAATGTTTCATCCAATATATACAATGCTATCCCGCCTTATCAGTACAGTTCAATAACACCTAATGATGCGGTCAACCTGGATTGGTATCTGCTATTGTGCGTTGACAAATATCATTGATCTTTGCAGTGATGTCTTGTGGTAGGTGCTTGTGCCTTAAAAAAGAAAAGCTTCATAAAATGAACAAGTAGATATAGATTCTGATCTGAATCAGACAGTTGAGGCGCCCTTTTAATGCTAACTGTGTGCTGCCTGCCAGTAGGTGATATATTAACTCAGGTTCAGAAGCAGTATCCCATATCACAGTTCTCTTTATACTGTATTGTGAACTGAACTCGTCCCAGGATCTAAAGTACTTAATAGTGGATGGCCCATCACAGCCTCTCTTCCCTTGTCCCTCTATTTTGGGCAGAAAGGGACGATTGAAGCCAGACCTAGAAAACTACATGCACCAAACAGACTCCAATGAACAAATTTACACCCACTTCAAGGCTTGTTTTTTTTTTAAACAAAAAACATAATTTACACTAGTGTCCCTTTGTAAAAGCAGTATAATCAGGCTTAAAATGTACTAAATCTCCTTTTGAAAGGAGATTGAAGAGAATGTGAATGCATTGGAAGGAGAGAAAGAGCTGGAGAGGTTATCAAAGGGGTGTTGAATCATCAGGAGGCAGCTCTCTGCACCTTAGCTAGCTAGTGTAAGAGAAGTTGCTTATGCTTTACTAGTTACATATTGTATTTGCATTCCAAGTTGGTGACTTCAAAGGGCCTAATGGAAGCCCTGAGCAGACAACTAATCAAAAAAATCTTTCACATTGCCATCTAGTGTTTTCAAACTGGCAACTTCAAATAAATATTTTTGTCTCTATAGTATTACATTCTGGAGCATTAATTCTGTACTGAAAGGCTCTTAGCAAAGAAACAAGGATTGGGTACATAACATTTTGAAGTTTTCATTACAGCCACTATAAGCATTTCCTCTTGTGATTAGGCAATCTGATCACCTCTTTCTGGATATCAGGCCAAAACTGCTCCACCCCTCATGTAAGGTTTTGTCTGGGATGGCAAAAACTTCCAGACTCCAATTCACCCAGAGCCTCAAAACCATGTTATCTTCTCAAACTAGAGCATACCTTTGAATACATCATCATTTTCCCCTTCACTTTCTTTCCTTCTCTCTGATGCTACCACAAAGTTCTAGACTAAGTATAAACCAACTAACCCTCTTACAGGTTAGACTTGTCAGAAGCAGAGGAGGAAAGCATGCTATTCAAAATCTTCTTTACTCCCTCTGTCCCACCAGAAAATGTATTTTTTTAAAAAACATAATTCAATCTCATGAGAAACTCAAAAAAAGAAAGTTGCTCAGGTACTAATTAAGCTTTTTCTTAAATCTTATCTGCCCTAATCAGAAGCAACCTGAGCTCAACCTCTTTGATGAAGGCTGTCTTTGGGTGAAGTTTCATGTTGTATTTTGACAGACATAAGCACTTCTTCTTTGAAGACGTCTTAGTATGCTAAAATATCATTGAGCAGCTAAAAAACTACCCCTCATTCTCTGTCCTTTGAGGAGCAGGATGAACTTCAAGTGACTTTTGAGATGGCTATCTTCTTCCAAAAGCTAATCACCACTAAAAGTTACTTGAACAGCACCTGTCTGTTTTCATCCTCCTGGAAAACTCCTCCCAGCTTCTCATGTGGATAGCAAAGAAAAGTGGAATTCTTTGTCATTAGCTGCTTTTGAAAATTCTCCTTTGCAACAAAAGGCAATGCTACACCTGTAGATCCTCTAGATGAGGGCATGGACAGGCAGTTAAACAGATCCCATGCATTTTCTTGCATTCAGATGCTGATGCTGTCTACCATCTCTATATTGCTAGAGACCCTATAGAATGGTTTATAGATCACAGTTATCCTCCACATAAGAAATTACCCTATGCCACATGTGGTGTCCAAGTAACTGCATGCTGCCTCCTAGTACTCTTTTCAGCTGCCAGCTCAGTCCATAACTATGAGGGGACTTTGACTAAACTCTTATTCCAGAGAACTTTGCCTCTTCAGAAAAGGAGTAATTCAGTGTGTAGATGGCCTAATTAGACATTTAATATTTTTATAAATTTATGCTGGTCACATGGTCAAGTAAGGCAATTGGATTTACACATTAGTTGTACAAATATTCATACATTTTGGTGGGTGAAATTCTGAAAAGTTTGGTTCCACTGTCTCTCACCTTCGTGATTTTAGCATGTAGTACTATGGAATTCTTGTTTTTATGAAACAGTTGTATACTTCAGTAGCATAAACATATCCACGGTTTGACTGCAGGAGATTGGATCGTGGAGAATGGAATTTAGCAAATGTGGGGAATTAATGTAGTTTGAAGGGTGGTGTCATATAATTTGTAAGCTATATGCTTTGACCCTTTAGGGTATTAACAACTAAGCAGTATTAGACCAGGTCAGCTGCTGGAAGAGAAATTCCCAAGAACATCTAGGTGTTCAAGTATGTGAGGCTAGTGATTCAGCGTGACACGCTTCCCTCTGAGCCAAAGTCTCTGTACTGAGTTAGTTGGCAATCTGCTGACTGAGATGTTGTCTTTCATCTGAAGGGTCATGAACACTTGTAGTCATTAAAATATTCCACGTAACTTTTCATAATAGTAGAGAAGTTTAATCAGACAGACTTGGTAAACTCCAATAAACTGGTTGAAAACTACAATAAAATGAATGAATTCAATGACGCCATATTTGAATCCTTTTTCACAAAGGGTAAACTAGTTTGCATAATTGTGACACTAAGCTCCCCCCATACTAACATCCTACTCACCATTGTAATAATCTTGTCACATGATACCTCACAAGGCATATTTTGTACAACTCACTCCTCAGTGGTCAATAAAGTGTACGTAATAACTTTCTATATAATGTTGCTAATTTGCCCTGTGCTAGTAACATCATACATGTTCAAGACCAGACAGTCTAGCCTAGGTAATTGTGTTAAACAGGTCTGTCCTAAACAGAGGAATGTAGGATTTACCCAGGAGTGGCTCCAGGGTTTTTGGCACCCTAGGCAGGGCTCCTTCCGTGCCCCGGTCGTTGGCGGCAATTCAGCGGCGATGGGGGGGGGGTCCTTCCACGCTCCCGGTCTTCGGGGCACTTCAGTGGCGGGTTCCGGAGCGAGTGAAGGACCCACCACAGAATTGCAGCCGAGGATGGCAAAATGCTGCCCTCCCCAAATCCTGGCACCCTAGGCGACCGCATTTACCTCAATTTACATAAAAGTAGTAAACCAAACTAACAAGGGGAGGAGTTTGCAGGAAACAGAACAACTTACATTTTCCCAAACACCCAGGGATGGGGCAGGGAGAGGAAGGGTAAAACAGCAGCAAGGTGCTTCCTTCACAACCAAACTTCATGTCTGCTTCCTCACAACCAGAAGAAAAAAAAGTTTATTCAAAAGCTTACCCCTCAAAGTATTCATTTCAAAGATTCACTGGATTATAAGAAGAGACTGGCCAGAACCCCAAGTTCCCTTTCATCCAAGAAAATAATGGAACCAGCCCGGGCTTCTGGAGGAGATCCTGACCAAGGGGAAGGAGTCAGCCATCTTACTTGAACAATGTGGGTGAGAAAAGCCATCACCTTGCTAGAATAAATTTTAGTCACTAGAAATGGTTTCATTTTATTTGCGTATAACCATTTTAACTTTATCTCTTATATTTGATCTCACTTAAAATCCTACATTCTTCCAATAATAAATTTGTTTTAATGTTATTCTCACCCATGCTGTGTTGGATTAAATGTTGATTGGCACCACTTCAGGGGATAAGATGTGGGATTTGTCTCTTTAGAGGGAAAAAGAGACCTCATTATTCCTCTGAATGTTGCAGGAGAGGGATGGACATTGCAGAATACACAGGTTTGGGAAAGTTTGGGACTGGGGTATGTTGGGTCACCTGTTAGTCTTAACCAAGTCTAGTAAAGACAAGAATGTGTGTGTGATGACTGCTGGCATTGGGTTGTTGGATTCAAAGTGGTTGAATCAGCTGTACAGAATTTGGAGTGCATGCTGGCTGCGTGTATGTCCCAGGCAAGGAGCCACAAGCAGCAGAAACATTCAGGATTGTAAGTGGTGACACAGCCTCTTACTGGTCTGAACTGCACCCCACAACATGACAACAATTCAGCTGACTACACATGTTCAATATAGAATATATGCATTTAATCATGACAGCATATATTTAGGGTAAAGTATGTAGAGAGAATATATGTCCAATTTTGAAGTTTGAATACCTACTATTAACATCAGATCATTCATGAGTACTCTAACCTGCCATTTGTTCATTTGTATATTTACTTGTCTGTTCAGTTTTCTAAAATAATGAGATGGGTTCATAAATGCAAGTCAAAGATTAATCAAATTTTGTATTCAGCGGAATATTACTCAACCACCTATACTAAATGTCTCCTGAATTTTCACTTGAATATACCTCCCTTATTTCATCTCCAATCCTAAACTATGATGCATCCTTGTATTATACTAACATTTAATACTTCCCACATTTCTCCCCAGAAATAGCTGCATGTCAGTCATTGCAAATATACAAAAGGAATAGTTTAATCAAAGGGCCTTTGGATTCTTTCAGTTGAAAAGTTATTCAGATAACTACTACCTTATGTTTTGATTCATAAGGTACAATTTTGAGGAGACTTATTTTTTGTTCCTAGGTCTATTGGATTAATATTGTGTTGTATTTTTAATCAGAACACACACATCTTGGATTTCCTGGTCCCACAGTACATATACATTAAGAATTTTAATGCTGATTATTTTATTCCACTATCTGGAATTTACTATTAGCTGAGCACTTCTTTAGCAGCACTATACCTCTGATTACAAAGAGCACAGTAGTATTGAGTCAGGGAAATCAAACAAGGTGTTTTCAGAGTTAAATAGCATATTCAAATGAAAATGATACATGCATACAATAAATCATCAGTATGATTATTACTGACAAGATAAATGCATTGGCATTTAAACACCTTCCAACCTGCTACCTATTACCTGTTTCAATCTATAATTGGTGAAAAGTTACTTATTTCTAGTCAATTATCTGATTTGCTGCTATAGTGATACATGTATTTTATACTTCAAGGGGACATAAAACAATCACTTTGAAGCCAGACAAGTTGTCATTACCAGTTATTCTGGGCTGGTATGACATGGCATGCAGAACTGTACACCATGTTGTTGCAGCCAGAAAGATAATGGGTGTCACCACGGTAATTGCCAATAAAAATCTGGTGTCTGAAACCTAAATCAATTACACACCAAAGACATTTTATGCCAGGCTCTTTTCAGGGGAAATCTAATACAGCCTACTGACTCATAGTCAATCAATGTAAATAGAGAATGATGATTCTTTAAATGGGGATTTTAGACAAGCACAGTATAGGTCTGTGAGTTTCAATCAATCAATATAATGACTTTCAAACACACTAGACATTTTCACTCAAAGTAATTATAAATGATGCAGATAAGCAGCGTCTTTCATTACATATGTGGTAACATATGTCATCAGCAACTGGCAACTTCAGTCTGCAGAAAAACAAAAACTAGTGCAATGTGTTGAAACAGAAAGGGGGTTTTGTGTAGATAAAAACGTCAATGTGAATCAGGGGGGTGGGAGGGGAATCAAAGATTTTGACATAAAAACACAACCTAAAGGTGGCTTTTAATTTTAGAAATCCAGATTATCATCATTAGCACAGTTATCTAACCCATAGTCTGTAAAGAATAATAAGTCATAGGGGAAAAATCAGTTAATTATGAGAAAGATATAATACATTTAGGGCTAGATTGTGTGATTTACACATAGCCTTGCATAGCAAGTAGAATGAAATGCCACAAAAAACAGATAGTGGGAGATCTGGGAAAGGTTACTCTGCCACCACAGCTTCTTTTTCTCCCTATCCATTTCCATGTCAAAATCATGGGTAGGTTAATTAAGGATGTAATCAGTAAAGAATTAAAAGGATGATTGCATACTTAATGCATGATTTTATGGAGAATAGGCCTTGTCAAACAAACACTTTAAAATGAAATTAGGAATTTGGTTGACAAAGATAACTGTCTTCATCCAATGGAGCATTTCTGAAGGAGCCTTACAGGAATCTCTTCTTGATCCATCACTATTCAATATCTTTATCAATAGTCTTGAAGAAAATATAAAATTATTGTTGATAAAGTTTGCCAAGGACACTAAAAATTGTTTGCCAGCCCAACAATGATAAGGACATGTCAGTGCTACTCAGATCTGGATCACATGGTAAATTCGCCTCACTTGAACAACATGTATTTTAATACAGTAAAATGCAAGTTCTTACATCTAGGAACCAAGAATATAGAGCGCACTTATGGAATGAGGGAGTTAGTTTGGAAAGCAGTGACCTGGAAAAGTCCTGTTGCCTAACCAACGGATACGAGCTCCTAGTGCAATGCAATGGCTACAAGAACATGTGAGATCACTGAATGTAGGGTAGTATCATTAGAAGTAGGAAGGTGTTGTACAACACTAATGAGACCATTACTAGATTACTGTCTCCAGTTCTGGTGTCCACACTTTAAAAGGATATTGATAAATTGGGAAAGGTTCAGAAAAGAGCTAAAAAATTAATTTGAGGGTTGGAACCTGCTTTACAGTGAAAGACTAAAGAAGCTCAGTGCACTTAAGTTATCAAACAGAAGGTTAAGCCATGACATGATTGCAGACAATGACTAGGTCTACACTACAGATCTTGCAGCGGCACAGCTGTACCACTGCAGCTATGCTGCTATAAGGTCTCCCGTGTAGCCGCTCTGTGCCAGTGAAAGAGCGCTCTCCCGCCAGCATAATTAAACCACTCACAAGGAGCAGCGGTAGTTATGCTGGCAGGAGACTCTCCACTGTCCACATCAGTGCTTGTGTCAGTCAGGGATGTGTTACTGACAAAAGTGTTAGTGTAGACACAGAAGTCGTCTTAGCCTGCAGGTACTCTTTGGCTGATAGCCAGAGGCTTGTAAAAGAAAGTCCCCTTGGGTTTCTCACCCATACGGTAGGAGAACCTGATCACACCAAGTTATTTGCACTGGATGTTTCCAGCACAGGCCTCATCTCCTTATTACTTTCAAGAGGCCTTTGCCCTTTGAGGACCTCCTTAAGCCTCTAGCTTACCCTGGGAGTTCACTGAATGCTCCATAGGGTCATGGTGAAGGACTGCTGGCTAGGAGTTCCTTCTGTGGCTCCAAAAGTCCTTCCAGCAATCTCCTACTTAAGGCTCTCCTTCTCCTCCCTTCACTGCTGACTGCTGTTTCCTCTTTTTTTAAAGGCCTCCTCCCTACCATATATAACCCACAGGGCCTCCCTGGCACCTCTCTCACCAGTGTGGTGGCTATATTTCCCATGGCAAGGGCTCTTCAATTTAGCACACAAAAGTATAACAAGAGCCAATGGCTGGAAGCTAAAGCTTGACACAAAGCAGAAATAAAGTGCAAATTTTTAAGTTCTTTTAAATCTATGAATTCTGTAGTGGCTTTGAGTAGTTTTTTCAAGTCAGTTGTAATTGTGTACACATTTTAAAGTGTTTTATGAGGTATACCAAGAAGGTATGCTAGACCATTAAAACCTGAAAAAAATGGCATCTAAAGAGCTTCATGCAAGAAAAATACTGTGATTAAAAAAAAAAACCTGAGGAGGAAGAAAAGAAAAGGCTGGTAAGGCTTGTGCCATACAACATAACAAGTCAGTGCAACTAGTCCTTGTGAAACTGGTGAGAAAACCTGGTACACTCTTAAAATGTAACTGAAGAAATTAATGTGCACAAGTCTAAATAAAATATGCTGATATTCCACTAAAAGAAAACATTCAAGGCCAGTAGCATCAGAGGAGATACTGATACTAGCATTAGGGATACGCAAACTCAACAAGATATTCAGAACTGACCCAAACCTGTAACTCTTTGCACCATCCCTCGCAAAGACTTCAAAATTTAAGACCAATTTTTTTGATGGATAGGGGAGAATGGAAAGCTTTTTCCTTATTTCTTTCCATTCTTATGCTCTTTTTCATATCCTGGATATGCTTGGAAATAGATGTAAAGATGCCAAAATATCATGGGAGAGACTGGTCTTGCAACATTTCCAGCTTTACTGGGAGCAGGAAGTATTGGAAGTTTTACAAGGAAGCCTATTCTCCTGGCATTTCAAGGAGAATCTGCTAGACTGAAAAGGTTCAGATTAGTCACTAGATGTATGAATACTTTATTTAAAACCACATAGCAAAACCTTACCCATAACAAACTTTGCATTCAACAACCAACACTTTGTCCAAAGCACAGGAACAGACCTGGGTAGTAGGAGGGCTTCCCAATATTCCAACCTCTTCATGGGCTATCCCGAGGAAGAATTTTTGGACAATTACACCATGAAACTAATGATATATCTGATATACAATGATATTTACATCCTCTGAACAGATGTCTTAAATTCCGTCATAGATTTCCACCACAACTTCAACCACCACCTATCAAACTCTCTCTAGAACACTTATACCAGATTCAACTTTCTGGACGCCTGATCAGCCTCAACAATTGAGCCTTAACTCCAACTATATACAAGAAACCCATAGATCACCCCACTTACCTTCACAGATCCAGAGCCACCCAAAACACACCAAAAAACCTCTCATGTGTGTAGGGATATTATCTTCCATCTTGAAATGGAGGCCGTTCCCCCCGACTGGAACATCGCGTTTCTGGCCTTGGATCGTGGCACACCCGATCCTCCTTGACCGAGACGCGACCTTCCTTTCTCAAAGGGAAGTTGTCCCCCCTTTGATCTATTTAGCATCAATCAAATATTGTTTTGCTCGTCTCTTGGCGATGTGCCTTATAGCCATTGAGCTGCCAAGTTCATAATAATTAGCTGATTGAGCAACATGTAACCGTAACATAATATGGCTTTGTAACCTTATATGTAGTGGAAAGATTTACTCTCTGAGCGTAGTAAACATGTAATTGYRCATGTGTAAGGAGGGAGAAAAGGAGATAATAAAGGAGGGAAGTGGGCTCGAAAAAGCAGCTTTTCACCCCCTCAGTTATCCTGCAACCTGGTGTCACGTCTTTCCTTCACATGTGCAGTCAGGCAATCAGATACCAGAGACTTTGTTTTGAGAAGAAAGGTTGGGATACACATCCGAAGATGCTCCACCAGAGAAGTGGATCACATAATGAAGCAGGCCACCCAAATACTCCAAGAGACCCTACTTCAATACAGGTGGAAAAAAAGCCACTGACAACACACCCCTAGTTGTCACCTATCACCCCACATGGGAACCAGTATGGGGTATCATCAGGCAAACAAACCATTAAAACTCATACTTGATGGGGAGCTTATCCTGAAACAAAATCTTTCTCCCTCCCCACACCTTCTGGCCTGCAAACAATCGCCAACTGCGCCAAGCTCATCATTGAAAGCAAGCTTTGCACTGACCAACTCACACCAAATCAAAGCAGCACCAGACCCTGCCAGAACTATATATGCAAACGTGCAGACATATCTCTGCTGCTACAATGATCAATACTTTATCACAGCACACTTTGAAGATCTATGGGTCCTACACATGCCTATTACAATGTGTCATGCATTACATCCAGTGTGCTAGATATCCCAACAACATTATGGGGGTGAAACAAGACAGACTTGAGATATTGGTCTTTTGTCTCTTTACAACAGTCTATAACCCACTAATCCTCCTTCATCCTATGACTTCAGAGGTGTTAATGATTCACTTCATTTTGACTGGTCCTTTCAATATGTGTTAACTCCTATAGTTAACAGTCTGTTCCACCTTGTATTTAGCTGTGACATTGATTATCTTTCCACACCTGAAGAACTCTGTAGCTCAAAGAGTTGTCTCTTCCATCAATAGAAGTTGATTTAATAAAAATATATGCTCTCATCCACCTTGTGTCTCTAATATTGTGGTTTGTCCATTGCTAATCTTTAGCTACATGTTGTTCTATAATCTGAACTTCATTGATCAGTAGAAATGGACTAGAAATCTCACAAGACATGCTCAAAATAAGAGGGAAAAAAAACCCATCAGCAACACATGGATCATGATAATGGACCATAAAGTCTTCTCTTGATTGCAGAGTCAAAAAAAAGAGTCTTCATTAGCAGAGACTGAAATTGTTACCATCTAAAAAAGACGTTCAGGTTGTATAACTAGTGATTGCTGACTTTCCAAAGAAGGTACTGTCTACAGAACAACTTATTCTGCTTCACATGTATTTAATGCATGTCAAAAATAGACAACCAGTGGCTCAGAGTGGACAACTGTGACTTAAGAGAATTATTGAAGTCTGAAAAGTATTCTGGTGAAGACCAAGGAAACCAAGGTGAATATCATTCCCTGTACTGGTCATGAGGAGTTTATCTACCTCTGCAGAAGGAAGAGAGAAGAGGGTTAGCTCCCTCTCCCCCTCGCAACCCTTGATTCAAATAAGTTCTTGGAGGATCTTCAGAGACCATGTGTCTCTGCAACTCTATTCCAGCTCCTTATCAGTATAGTTATAGTGTAGATATGTTAGAGATTGTTCCCACTGCCCCCCCCCTAAAAAAAACCTTTAAAGGGACAATTCCGTAGTACAGAGAGGAAAAGCCTCTGTAGTTGTGCTGGATCCTTCAGCATTTACCTAGGTAGAGTTTTACTGTGGTGTCTTTGAGGAAGTGATGCACGATACATCTCAAACCATTCATTGATTCCAGAGCCACAGAGTGGCTCTCTAGCTTGAGATCTGAGGAGTTAGGGACAAATAGAAGGTTCAGCATAAGTTACATCCCTCATTTTTCTGCAGACCTCCCTACTGGACTTTGAGCCCCTTCTGTTTACTGAAATGGAGGGGGAAATCTGGCCCTGGCTCATAAATCCTGCTCTGAACTACCACGCTGTTAAGACACATGTATATCATAAGGGATCTTCATTCAAGCTAATAGTCAGAACACTGCACCACGTCCATGTAACCTTCCAAGAATGCAAAGGTTTAAGAGCCATCATCTCATTTATAAAAAAAAATAAGTTACTCAAGAAAGCAGTCTTGGAGAATATCGAGTTTCTAATGGTCTTTATTTAAAAACAGAGTTAAAAGTTCATTTGTAAAGAATTCCCCTTCCTTGCCTTAATTTACATATTCAGCTCTTTCCCTCATTTGTTCACTTTATTTTAAAAACCATCCAGCTTCACAGATGAATAAAAAAATCTTATTTCACAGCAAACAGACACAGTCTGTGACAGCAAACTGTAAAAATGGACAATAAAGCCCAGATTCTCAGTGGTTATACATTGGTATAGATGTACTGGCTTCAGTGAAGTTAATCCAATTTATGTGGATACTGGCCCTTAACATGTTATTCTCTAAACATCTCTCTTACACCAGAAAGAATGAGAAATAATTTCACTGACTTCAGTGGAATTATATTGTCAGAAACCCAGAGTATTCAATGAGTTAATCAGGCCCCAATACCTTTTTCTACCCTTAGAAAATGGAGTTCAGACTTTTTCTCCATTAACAGTAGCCTCTTGCTCTTTTATACATTGGGCTCTCTCTCCACTCTGGAATTAGTTATAAAATGTTGTACATGGACTGAAGAAAACTCTTTTTGTCATGTCAAAAAATGAAGTTTAACTGGCACACAGTAAGATCAGACAAGTAATTCTTCCTCTTACCAGTGATGCTTTTCACCATGTTCAGAGATAGTTATCAATATTTCTTCTTGTACTTGGTTGGGGATAATGTGACATCATAATTGTACTCAAGTCCCCAGTGGAATCTGTAAGTAAAAAACCCTCCCTCCCATGTTGTGGCTTTTATAATGCTTTCTCCACATTGTTGTACAACAGACAAAAAGACAGAACAATAAATCATTAGAACCTATATATCTAGCATATATATATATATATATATATATATATATATATATATATATATATATGGACTCAGCCAGCAGTCAGTACAATAGGAAATCTCAGCTGAGCTGACCTATTTCTTGCCTTGTGTAAGATTCCTTTTCTATCTCAGCTAATTGTATCTTTAGAGACAATTCATATTTGGTAAAAGAAAACCTCTTTCCTTTTCATTCAGTTCTTGTGACCTGGTTACATAAACAAAACAAAAAACCACCACACTATTTTCCACCATTAATATATGGATCTTACAGTGGAAGTTTCTTTATTAAAGGTGGTGGTATGCATCATTCAGGAAACTATGGATTTTGTGTAGATGACTGAAGGAAGTCTTTCATGCTATATCATTGATCTAAACTGTTTCTTATGTTCATTTGAGTTCATAATAAGAGAAAGTTCCCATCTCCAGTTCATCACACAGGATGAGAAAATGAAGTGTTGAGTAATTTATAGCCTAAAACTAAGAATTAGCTCTTTAGTTCTAATCTCAGGTCTTTCATTAGCTTCAGTCATAGTCTCTCTGGGACTCTGTTTACTCATCTATACTTATTCACCTCAAAAGGATGTTGTGATGTTTAATGGGTTCCGTTCTGGAGAAGAAAAAACAAAAAACACAAAAACTCCCACAACTTTGTGCAGTATTCCATCTCATCACTCCTCTTGCTCATGATATCTGAGAGGATATTGGGAAGAATTCCACCCTTGATTTAAGTGAGAAGGTGATCCTGGCTGGGTGTTCCTTGCAAGGGTATCATGGCTTTGCAATTCAGTCTTCCACTTTTGGTCCAAATTAGCCAAAACCTGAAGATCTTCAAGACACATTACACACACATGCACACACAAAAATCTCTGCACAGGCATTTGAAACTATGGATGGGTGAGGGAAGGGGAGAATTGTAATTCTGAGGGTGGGGAATTGGTTGAAGAGGATGGGGTAATAATATAAACCTGGCCCTTACGGGACACTTCATCAGTAGATCTGAAAAAAGCCATTCAATTTTTAAACTGATTTATCCTCCGAACACGTCTGTGAAGTAGGCAAGTATTATCCCGATTTTACAGATTGAGAACTGAGGCTCACAACCTATGTCTGCTTTTCAGTTGAAAGTGTGCCATGTAGCATGAGTAGACAGATTCAGCCCTTGCAAGGCTCACGCTAAAAATAGTAGCGTGGACATTGCAACTTGGGCTCCCAAGCCCGCATGACATTCTGAGTTTGGGTGGCTAGCCCTAGTCTCTGCCAGAGCCACAACTTGTACACTAAAAATAATAGCGTGCTAGCTGAAGCCCCACAAGCATGACTCTGTCTATGCGGCCTCGGAGGCTTGCTCCCAGCTCCAGTGTAGACATAGCCGCTCTGAGTAAGGTTCACATTTTTTTTAAAAAAAGTATTTAGTCATTGTTGCAAACACTTCATTGATAGAGGAGCCTAATCTCAAAGGTGATTTAGGGGTTTAGGAGTTAAAAATCCCATAATCAGTTACAGGTTGCAACATTGAGAGCACCAATGCCTAAATACCTTTAATAATTTTAGCCTTAGTGATTTGTCACACAGGAAGCTTGTGGTAGAGTTGGGAATTGAACCCTGTGGTGTATCTTTAAGTAATGTCACTATTAGAGAATATGGATAGGTGCCCATTTTATATATATTGCAACATATAAGTGCTGTTGAAAGTGCAAAGGTTTTTATTTTGTTTATGATATTGGCTGCTCACGTTATGTAGTAGAAGTGATCTTCTTACAGTTCATGCTGTTATAAACATATCACAGTTCTAATTCTGCTGAGTTCAGAAGGAACAAAAAACCCACTTGCCTGAGTTTTTTTAAAGCCAATTATTCCTGAAATTAACACCTGAAAATGTTAGAAGATTAGAGCCACCATTTTCCTCAGTTTTCAGTTGGTTTACTCTGTATATCATCAGTTACGCTAAAAGCAGCGAAGAGTCCTGTGGCACCTTTAGACTAACAGACGTATTGGAGCACGCGCTTCCGTGGGTGAATACCCACTTTGTCGGTAGGCTGACCAGATAGCAAGTATGAAAAATCGGGACAGGGCGTGGGGGGTAATAGGAGCCTATAGATGAAAAAAAACCCCAAATATCGGGACTGTCCCTATAAAATCAGGACATCTGGTCACCCACAAAAGTTCATGCTCTAATATGTCTGTTAGTCTATAAAGTGCCACAGGACTCTTTGCTGCTTTTAGAGACCCAGACTAACATGGCTACCCCTCTGATACTTCACATCAGTTACGCTGTTTTCCCTAGACACTCAGATTATGTTTGTATATGAATAGCAACAGGCAAAGACAGCTGAAAGTGAGAATCTGATTTAAAAACCATTTAAAAATGGTAGGGTGACTCAGAGTGATGGGTAGTACCTGTAACTAATTTTAACAAAAGGCATTATGGTTTGGTTTGTAGAACCATGGGCAGAGGCCTGGATTCTGTTCCTGGTTCTGCAACTGACACTGTGCCCTTGGGCAAGTCACTTCATCTCTGTGTGCCTGTATTTTCCTTCTCAGCCTGCTTGTGTCTGACTTGTCTGTTTGGATTGTAAACTTTTCAGGGGCATGACTGCCTCTTACTATGGGTTTTTACAGCAGCTAGCACAGGAATGTTTCCTTATTTGTTATAGGGGTGGGGGGAGGAGAGAGTACTATAATACAAATAAAGAACGAATTAAATAACTCATTTGAACTTGGCAAGATTTCAGTTTAACAGTTTTCTTTTAAACTGCTTCACAGTAATTATTTCCTTTAGTGACCAGTACAGGACATCCTAATAATGTCAGATTAGCAAAGTGAGGAACCAATAAGACAGTGATAGCTGGAGTAATGAGTATCTTTCATTGGCAAGATTACACTCCATTGGAGTGTAAAGCTGGAAAAAAAAATTCCTAGTAAGATTCCAAGCTAGGTCATTACATTCTTCTTACCTCATTTCTCTAGTAGTTTTCACTGGATGTTCTGTTATTCATTTCAGGCAAAATTCATCCCTGTGATAGGAGTGTAACTTTACTGACCTAGTTGTACTTATTTACAGGAATTAGCTTGACAGTGTTTCTGTTTGTGGATTAAAAATGAGACACTGCATTTCACTACTGAGTGAGCTCCAGTCCTGCAAATAGTTATGCACATGCTTAGCTTTATAAAGATGAGTAATCCCACTGAAGACACAGTCCTTTGAGTAGTTCCACCTAAGTCAACAGGACTGCCCATGTGCTCAAAGTGAAGCAAACGTGCAAGTGTTTTCAGGAACAAGATCTAAATCTTTAAAGACCTCTGAGATCCTTGTGGATAAAAAGTATAATTTATTACTACTAATGTAGAGAGTTTGCTAATATCCCAGTGTTCATTTCTTTTTTCCATGAACTTAAGACACTATTTGTAAAGAAAAAGATTGTTTATAGTCTGCCTTGTTCTTACATTTCCTGCTGCTTCTAAGCCAATAGAAAGGAATAAGGTATTTTTGCCCTAGTGTAATTAGTTTAAGTTAAAGTATTGATTTTACATTAGGGAAAATAAATGTTGGAGCATTGACACTTGAATATACTTCATATTAAGACTGGCAGTTGATAGATTAAAGATACTGCACACATTTTGTTCAGTTTCAGTAGGTAAATTATTTACCATTATGACAGTGAGGAACTGCTTAGTCAGGTCTGTCTGGAGAACTTGAACTTTCAACGTCTGGTGCTAAGGTCCAGGTCAAAATCTTTGACTGAGCCCTGTGTTAATTTAATCCAAAACAAATCACTTCAAATCATACTTCCACATTTTAAACAGAAAATCTATCATGCAGAAAAACAAAAATGTTTCAGGCATTTTCTCATTGCACAGTACCAGCTTATGCTGGACCTTGTGAATTTGCTGTCAATGGTGGCCACAACTAGATTTTTATTCTCCCTGGTTTTATTTTTAATTGTGATTGTACAAGCAAAAACGAAAGATTGTTGAGTCAATGAACAGAAAGAAGGATTAGACAAATTTTGTTCTTGTGGCTAAGTAGATACAAACTCTACATTATTGTCCTTTTATCTCCCAGACGGGATTATTTTCAAGCAATAACTCAACACAGCACATTCGAGGAGATGAATTGGAGGGAGATAAGTACATAGAAGCTGATCTGCTCTACAGTTGAGATGAACTGTTAGTTAGGCGAGATGGTTAGAGACTGATTAACACTGAAGGTTTGAAGGTTCATTTTGGTTAATCATGCAAATGCTTGGATGTTTGTGCAAGTTGATTTGAACACTTTTGGTTTAAGATTGCCATTTTCTAGTGTTTCTTGTTTTGTGTCAGGTCAGCAATATGAAAAGAAGAGACTTACTCATGGTATTTCTGCTGCATATAGCATAGAGAAGCATGCACACATTTTGTTATACAAGACTAGTGAAGTCTTTTTGATATTCAAAAAGATTAGTCAAATTTTATCAAGATTTGGAATAAGGTTTAAGCCAGTTCTTATTTTATGCAAATAGCTTTCACCTCTTTAGTAGCGAATATGCTCAATTCAGTAGTCGAACCCTCCTTTATTCGAGTAAGTGGTGCAGAGAGCATCCACCAGTGCCGTGATACTCACTTCTGTACAGAAAGTCACCAGGGCATACAAAGCAGCAACAGTGTACTCTGGGCAAGATATATGAAGGGTGCTCCTAAGGGACGACAGGCAGAACTGAAGTCCACTGAAGTGAACGGAGTTACATGGGTCTGCATTGGACACATTGTTTCTGACTTTTGAACTAAAATGCACTTATAGTGGCCTGGATGTTGAAGTACACAAGACAAAAGTTTTTAATTTAGAATAGCGTATAATATTTTGTGGTCAGGTATATAGTTGATGACCCTATGGAAAAGTTATATGATCATGCAATAGGAGCAAAGAGAAATTGCTATTGATAATATTTGTATGCAATAGGCATAAACTAAAAGCCACAGACCATGGTAGGGGATGATGTACAGTTGTACCACCTCAGAACATGTGCCAGGAAATACTTGTGCCTCAGGTCAGTGCAATGCCTCCACGTGGGGAGGAAAAGTATAATCACTAAGATATTTTTACATGGTGCAGCAGCATCTCTCCTAGACAATGGAGGTGGGATGTATCAATTGTCCTGTCCCCAAGGGAGACTGTCATAGGCAATGGCGATATTCTAGAGCAGACTTTGCCCTAGAAGAAGTACAAGGGCTGCCACTGTGCAAAGATTTATTGTGGCAGGGTAGGCTGCTTTCACTTCCACCTACACATCTCTTGTGAACCCATGCGGAGCCAGGCAAACAAACCAGCATTTTCAAATTACATAATTCCAGTCTCCCCTACTGCTGTTCTGCAACCTCACAAATAGCAACATGTAACGATAAAGTGCAAGACTGACTCTATGCTATTGTACCAATTCAGTCAATACTGTGACATGAGAAGGCAGATGCTAAGCATAGGCAGGCAAGCTACTCTGCAGTTCTCCCACATTTCACCTCCGTGGTCCTAGCTGAGAGGACCATTTGGCATTCTGAAGCCAAGGGAAATTAAGGATGTGTCATTATGGACCAGATTGTGAAGCCCTTACTTCCACTGGGGAGCAGGTGATCATAAGAATAGTCTCATTCATGTGATGAACTGCTTACCAGTGGGAATAAAGGATTCACAATCAGGCTATCTGGAAACAGTATTAATATAGGTCACTAAAAATGATAGCTAGGTTGTGTGTAAATATTGTGCAAAAAGATTTGAAGACTTGATACTTAAAATAATTTTTCCATATTTCTTTCGCATCCCCATCAGTTTATTAGAGCAATAGTTGGCCTAATACTTCTGTCTCTTACACCGGTGTAGATCAGGAGTAACTCCATTAAAGTCAGTGTAAAAATCAGCATATGAGAGAGGAGAAACAGACCCAATAATTTTTAATGCACTCTGTTCAGTTCCCCACACAGAATACATACTTGCATAGTTCTGAAATGGAGGATACAAAAGGCATACATGTGGTGGGTAACATTCTAGGACTGAGTGCTGGGGATTATACTGCTGATTTAGATCATTCCACATGCAAAAAATGTCAAGTTTAAATTAGATAAGACTGCCATTTGGGCACCTTAGCTGGACTGATAAAGTGTTTTATACACCCCTACAAAACCTAGAGAATTTAAAAATCAAATCACTAGGGAAAGCAGATAGGTCAACTAAGTGCCTTCCTATTAGCTGTGCTGTGCCTGACAGAAATAGGACAAGGAATGTTTCTTTCTTTGTGCATATGGGGTTCTGTTGATGTCATCTGAATTTTATTCTGCACTGCTTATGCACTGTTGCCTGAAGGAGCCCTGAAGTCTTGAGGTAAATACAGTAATTTAAATCTTTTTCACTGAGCATATTCCTGCCAATCTATTATCAAGATAATGGGATCCTCTTTTCAGGCTATGGAAGAAGTTCCATTCATCTAGTTCCATATTATAGCAATATTGCCCCCCCAAACCATACTATGCTAAAATAAAAAGAGTCACAAGAAAAGAAATTCCAAGTTATGTATCATTCTCCATGTTTTATTTAAAGTCCTATGCCTAAGCACAGTATTTTAGACAATGAAGTTACGATTTCCAGTGGTTGGTTGAGTTTTAAAAATGGCTGGGAAGGAGTGAAACCACCACACTGATGTTGGAGTTTTGTCAACTTTCTGATCTGTTTTAGTGGCCATTTTTATTTTGAAATGTCAAAAAATATCATATTAATTTTTGATTGAAAAATTCTGACCAGCTAGATACCTGATTAAAACTGATTTTTCCCAAAAAATATTTAGTCAAAAATTGGAGGGGGGGTGTTATTGTTGAAAAGTTCCACGCTGCCCTCCCCAAAAAAAGTTTCAAAAGCAAAATTTGAGTAATGTCAACTAGCTAAGACCTGAAAATGTTAGATTCAGATCAATCTCTTCAATAATATTCCCTAACAAGAAAAGATTCTAGACAGAAGATTATGGCTAGTGTATCAAGAGGATTGCTTGACTAGAAACTCAACAAACTTGTGTTTAAATGAGGCTGGAATTCTACCCTTCCATAGCACAATGTTAACAAGTTCAATGAGGGATAGACCCCAAAAAACAATACTTACCTGTTTTAATTTGTTAGTCATGTAGCTTAAAGGTGGGTGAGAATCTTTTATTAGATTAACTTCTGTTGGCAAGAGACATGTTTTCAAGCTTACAGAGAGCTCCAACACCACTGCATATGTCCTAAACATCTGACTTACAAGTTATACAACCAAAATTCATTAGAACTATCACCTCAAGTTATCAAAACTAGCCCCAGGGTCAGTCCTGGGGCTGGTTTTGTCCACTATCTTTATTAATGATCTGCAGGATGGCATGGGTTGTACCCTCAGCAAGTTTGCAGATTACTCTAAACTGGGAGGAGTGGTAGATACGCTGCAGGGTAGGGATAGGATACAAAGGGACCTAGACAAATTAGAGGATTAGACCAAAAGAAATTTGATAGGGTTCAACAAGGACAAGTGCAGAGTCCTGCACTTAGGACGAAAGCATCCCATGCTCTACTACAGACTAGGGACTGAGTGGCTAGGCAGCAGTTCTGCAGAAAAGGACCTAGGTGTTACAGTGGATGAGAAGTGAGTCAATAGTGTTCACTTAAAAGCAGCAAAGGGTCTTGTGGCACCTTATAGACGAACAAACGTTTTCGAGCATGAGCTTCTGTGGGTGAATTGTTCCCAAGAAGGCTAATGGCATTTTGGGCTGTACAAGTAGGGGCATTGCCAGCAGACCAAGGGACGTGATCATTCCTCTCTATTTGGCATTGGTGAGGCCTCATATGGAGTACTGTGTCCAGTTTTGGGCCCCACACTACAAGAAGGATGTGGAAAAATTGGAAAGAGTCCAGCGGAGGGAACAAAAAATGATTAGGGGGCTGGAGCACATGACTTATGAGGAGAGGCTGCGGGAACTGGGATTGTTTAGTCTGCAGAAGAGAAGAATGAGGGGGAATTTGATAGCTGCTTTCGACTACCTGAAAGGGGGTTCCAAAGAGGATGGATCTAGACTGTTCTCAATGGTAGAAGATGACAGAACAAGGAGTAATGGTCTCAAGTTGCAGTGGGGAAGGTTTAGGTTGAATATTAGGAAAACCTTTTTCACTAGGAGGGTAGTAAAATCTCCTTCCTTAGAGGTTTTTAAGGGCTGGCTTGACAAAGCCTTGGCTGGGATGATTTAGTTGGGAATTGGTCCTGCTTTGAGCAGGGGGTTGACCTCCTGAGGGCCCTTCCAACCCTGATATTTTATGAAAACTCAGAAAAAGTAATTGACTCTGTTCCAGAGATGGAGCTATTTGCACAAACAAGCCAACAGTCCAAATCAGATTGATTTTGCCTGTGAAATATAAAGAACTGTTTCCAAGAAGAGACAATATGGTTGTCAATGAGGGTGAGATTTTTGTGGATACTGTTGTAGAAGAGAATGAAGCTCTCTTAATCTCTAATACAGCCTCAGCATAGAACCTCAAAAACTTGCTTTGCTGCAATTGAGTTTTGGAGGAATCTGTGATCCATGTTGATTTGCTCATATTCTTTTAACTGAGGTTTAATTCACTGGTAGTGCAGGTTTCCATAGAAGATTTTTCCAAACCTGAATGTTTTGATCCCCTTTCTTCACATCCCTCTCTTCCTCTTTCTTTCTAAGACAACCTGTTTTCTCCTGAATCTATTGTTCTTCTAATCTCAGTTCCTCCTTCCTATCCCTCAGTTCACTGTTTCCAACATCCCAAAGGCTCCACAATCCTTTCTCCTCAAACTCTATTAGGCCCCTACTCCTAATTCTACATTCCTCCATACAGAATGCAGACATGCTGGACTTTCTCCTGGGCTTAGTCAGCTGCTCTGACATACTCCCAGAGTAATGTTTTTTTTCACTAGAAGCATTCAAATTACTCCTTCTGAACATGATGGTTTTCAAAAGGGTCAAGAATAGATCCAGAAATTTGAAGGCCAAAAAAAGGAGTTCATATGACAGCTCAGCTCACAAAACAAATGCATACTGATCACATCAAGGCCCTTATTCAAAAAGAGGAGTTTTGGTCAAACAACGTTTTGAATTGTTTTAAATAAATCCTTTAACTTGTATTCCTGTCCAAAGACTTATGAATATGTCATTGCTGCTCTGTGTCTATGCCTTCTGCAATTGACTTGTAAGGAACAGTTACCTTCTGTTTTCTTCAAACCATGTAAAGGAATCTGTGGTTACAGCAGAGGATTGACTTCAGAAAGCTGCATTTCCTTTTGCCTTCTGTGGCAGAGTTAGAAATGGTTTAATGTATGAAGTCATCAAGATGAGATAGCAAGGTTTAGTGGCCTCACTTATACACATCTGTTCACTCACTCAACAGTGAAGGCTATTCAGAGGGAACCTTCTTGGCCAAGAAATCTATTCAATATTTCTTCTCTGTTTCACTCAACAGCAACCCTTGCTTCAAAGCTCTCATAGAATAGTACTTTGAATAGGATATTCCTATATTCTATAGCTTGCATGGGAGATGTTCCCCCCATACTTGCAACCACATTTAAACTGTACATTTATAATATTAGCCATTTATGCCATACATTTTGTACTGTTTTCAGCAGATAATTTATGTAAAAGGTACAGAAGTATCTTTTAATGTAAAAAAAACTAAGTGAATTTTGCAGTCATAAGGTGTAGAATATGTAGGGCTTGGAACCCTATCTATCCACAGAATAGGCACAGCACAGATAGTGAAAGTTCGCCAGACAGGCATAAGTGTGTGTGTGGGGAAAAATCAATACTTAAGCGATGCCAGCTAAGTATTAGAGACAAGAACAAATAGGTATGTGTAAGTAAAATATTCATTTAGACAGCAGGAGATTAGCAAGCCTAGGGAATTTTTCAGACAATTACAATTGTTTCCTATGTTCCTTTGCAAGTGAGAATTTCATTTCATTATGTATGTAGGTTTAAAAAACCCACAAGTTTGTATATATGAAATTACCTCCTTTCACATGCATATATTTAGATCAATATTTTAACATTTGGAAGATATTCGTCTGTTATTGTTATTTGTATTACAGCAGCATTTGGAAGAGTTAAAGATCTGGGCCCCACTGTGGTACATACACAAGAACAGATGGTCCCTGTCCTGAGGCGCTTACACTGTCAAACAAACAAAAAGGCAAATGGTGTGAGAAAAGTAGTATTATTTTCTCAATTTTACAGATGGCGAACTGAGGCACAGAAAGATTAAAATTTTGTCTGAAGATTTGACCCAATTATTACAGCCTTTGAAATAGCCATTGTGGTGCAAACCCCACATATAAACATGGAAAGCTTCTTTAAACTCCAGGTTGGGCGTTGAGGAAGAAGATTTTAGTCCTTATGCCCAACATTCCATTGGCACATTGCATCGCAAAAGCACCATCACTATTTGGCATTCAGTAGACACTGGCACAACAGACTGAAACCACTAGACTTACACTATCAAACTTCCATCAAATAGGGATGATTTTAAAACCCTGCCAACCTGGACTAGAGTCGAACTAGTGACAGACATGAGACACTCTATTATTAATCCCCTGAGTCATCTCAGCATTCAGCCTTCACACATTTTTTAAAACCATATTTGTTGGGATCCAACAGCTGTCCTGTTCATATGGATGTTCTACTATAGCTCATAGTCCTCTACCCAGAATGCTTGAATTTAGAAGAGGAATTAATCCCATGCCAGGGTGCACCCATACGCTTGTTTTCCTGACAGCAGAAGAAAAATTAAACCACCACCATCTAACTGAGGGAGCTCAGTTCACTGTTTACCCGCCCTCCCCCCAGCCTAGTTACAATGGGAATTGCATGTCAGAAGGATGAAAGATACCAAGCAAAAAGATACACTTATTTGGCTTGGGTCTGTATTGTTGCTTTTATGCCACAGCCGTGTGAGGTGGGCAGTGTGAAGCCACACCACCCATGGAGAGCTTGTGCATCAAGATGGCAGTCTCTCTGGGGCTGTGTTGTGTTTGTGCAGTCGGCTCTATCATGAGCTGGAACAGATGGCTCTGCTCAGTGTGCTGGCCCTGTTCCGTAGCCTGTGTAGAGGTGGATGCAGACCCATGTCCTGTACTCGCCTACTCTTGCCTTTTTTGACATCCTGCACTTCTTCCCCTCCCCCCAACAAACAAATTTAAACAGAAAACATTTTATCCATTGTAATACCTGACAGACAGAACAACTTCTTCAGTTCATGTGCGTGGAAGAGGCACCTGATTTGGCCCTTTATAGGAACATAGGGTTGCCAACTTCCTACTTGCACAAAACCAAACACCCGTGCCCCACCCCCTGACCCACCCCTCCTCTGAGGCCCCATCCCCCATTAACTCCATTTCCCTCCCCCTCCTCCAATCGCTCGCTCTCCTCACCTTCACTCACTCATTTTTACCCAGCTGGCTCAGGGTTAGGGTACATGGGGATCATGAGGGCTCTGGCTGGAGACTGCAGGCTCTGGGGTGGGAATAGGGATGAGGGATTTGGGGTGCAAGAGGGGGCTCTGAGCTGCAGGGTTTGGAATTCAGGAGGGCGCTCCAGGTGGGGGCAGGGGATTGGGGTACAGGGTGTGTGTGTGAGGGCTCTGGCTGGGGATGCAGGCTTTGGGGTGGAGTAAGGAATGAGATGTTTGGAGTGCAGGAGGACCCTCCAGACTGGGATCGAGGGGTTTGGAGGGCAGGAAGGAGATCAGGGCTGGGACAGGGGGTTCAGTGGCCAGGAAGGGTCAGGGTGCAGGCTCTGGGCAGCATTTACCTTAAGCAGCTCCTGGAAGCAGCAGCATATCCCCACTCCGGCTCCTATGTGGAGGTGCAGCCAGGCAGCTCTGCACACTGCCCCATCTGCAGGTGTGCCTTTGAAGGTATGCCCCTGCAGTTCCCATTGGCTGCAGTTCCCAGCCAACAGGAGCTGCAGAGCCAGCGCTTGGGGTAAAGGCAGCACATGGAGCCCCCTGGGTGCCCCTACTCATAGCAGCCAGAGCGGGGACATCACACTGCTTCTAGGATCCATGCTGAGCCACAGCAAGCAAGGGAGGCACCAGGTGCTGACTGGAGCCTCCAGGGACCCTTTTCAACCCAGTGTTCCAGTCACCCAGACACCTGTCAACCCTAACACTGGACTTTAGCTCAGAGGCAGGAAACCCCTATCTAAAACTTTGCTGTCTCTGCTATTTACATAATAAATAAGAAGAAGAAGAAGCAGCAGCAGCCGCCGCCGCCACCACATGGGCGCAGATCACCTTGCTTAATAAAAAGAGAAATATTATGCAAGGCCTTGCTACATATTCTGTTCTGACATGGTGATTTCTGGGACATAGAAGACTGAAACCTCTAGTGGCTCAAACAAACTATTTAAAAGGGATATTATTCAATTCCCATACACTGCAGAATGCGTATGGGGGAGACCTCTGGTTGTACATAAGCTCATGCTCCTTCCCCACTACTACTATGGATAAAAGTAATGTGAAGTAGAATTCTGTACAGCACAGGGTAACAAAGCCCACCTGTGCCCTCTCACCTTTGCCTGCCGCTCTGTCTATTAGAACTTCAGCCATCTCTTATCTTTAAGACCTTCTATATCCATGAGTTGTTGGGTGAAAACAGATGTTGGCCATAGTACAATTAAAAAACACAACAACACACTTTAATGGTCCAGATCATCCCTCTCACAAGGCAAACTCACCACCAAAGGGCTTCCCCTTGCCAGGGCATAGCATTACAAGAGTTCTTCCACTCTAGCACTGCCTGTCATATGTCCTCTGGTGCTCATCCATCTGCAGCATCCATAGGCTGACCTTTCAGCCAGGTCACCTTTCAGTTCAGTCTCTTTCCGACGATAACTGAAGAGTCCAAAAAGAACATAACTAAAATCTATTGGCCTTTATGCCAGGTCTTCAGCCCTCACTGGGGACTCAGTCTCTGCCTCTTTTAGTCCTGAGACTTGTATTTCTACTCTTGCTGGGAGAGGGAGAGGGGAAATCCAGAACTCCCACTCTTCTGGGCTCCAAGCCAGGGACCACAGGTCAGGTATAGACACTTCTCTTCACCATTCTTCACTTCCCTGGGCTTCTTTTTGTACCTTTTCCCTGTCTGCTCATGTCTCCCACAGGACCACAGACTCCCACCCTGAAGTTTTGTCTCCTTGTACAGCTTCCTCTAAGCCAGCTATTGAGGAATTTCCTAAGGCTACTCTCAGTTTCCCTGGCAGCAACCCTTCTGTCTCTGCTCTGCAGCCTTTAATGACACCTGTTGCTAATTAGCCCCCTTAATCACAGGTGGAGGGGTAATTGGTTCATCTGCTAACTCTTTCCTGGCTGCTCAAGTCAAGGGTCTATATATCCCATCACAATCCTTTGTGAGAAAAAAACCCCACCACATGGGACTCTGGGAAACATCCCAACCTGTGTCTGCTTTATCAGTTGTGGGATGGGGTTATGCTTTTCTGTCATCTTTCTTCTAGACTGACAGCCATGCCAGGCACATACTATGTGTGCACCTGGTGCTTTTTCAGCTGCATGAGATGCTGGGATTACTGCTCCATCTCAGTTTTTTTTTAAAGACCATTCAGGCCTTGAATCTTGACCTTAACCTCTATCAGGAAAGATTTTGACATGAACATATAGCATGCCCCTGTGTGTGTGAGACAGGGAGAGAGAGAATTTCTTCTCACAGTCCTGCAATCAAGAGTACTTTACCTAGTGAGAAACAGGATACAAATTTAAAGGCCACTTGCAGCGGTTATAGCAGCTGTCTATCTAATCAATGAAGATTACCTGGGCTATGGAAATTTTGACCAAAGTGTATTTTTGTTATGTAATCTGTGCCCAGGCTCTTCTTTGCATTACAGGACACAGGTGGGAGAGCATTGTAATATTGAATAGCTACAGAGGGTCATGCACTGTAATGTTAAAGGGCTAATCAATTGTTTTTATTTGTGCACAGCTGCACAGTTGCTAAGCACTATCTCAGCAGTTATTCTTTCCGCTAGAGAGTATACAAATGTGTTGTTATAATCTTTAAGGGTTAGAGGAAGTTGTTGAATTCAGGAAGTTTGCAGGTAGGATTTTTTGAGGAGAAAACAGTGAAATAAAGGAACTCTGTGTCTGTGTTCCATGTTTGTGTCTATAATACTCTCTAGGACAGTGGTTCTCAACCTTTACTGCAGCCTGAGCCCTTTTGGTTCTCAAAATATGTTCTCACACCCCTTATCAAAATTCAAAATATTTTCTTGCACCCCTTAAACCTAAAAAATATGTTCTCACACCCCTTAAACCTAGATATATTTTTGTTTGTATATTACAGTAATTGTTAAAAAATGTATAATGTTAATAAATACATAGGTTTGATGAAACAAAGTAGTTTTACTTATGTGCCTGTGCTTAATTTGTGTTTTCGATGATTTACCTGCTAAAAAAATCTGGCAGGTCTCACACCCCCAGAAAGGGCATCTTGCACCCCAGGTTAAGAACCACTGCTCTAGGACCACTAGACAAGCTCAGTGGCAACATTTACATAAAGTGAATTTCTATGTAAACAGGGCCCCCAATTAATTGCAAAAATGTGTTTTCTGTAAATATCTGTTAGTAAAAACACTGATTACTTACAATATTTCTTGTTTCTTCTCTTTCTTTATTGATGCATTTGGTCATTTATCAAGAAAACTGGAACTGTTACTTTCCTGCCTCAATACCTATTCCTTTGAAATTTGCAATTACAATTTCTCCCAGAATCACAATAGGTTCCAATGCATGACCATCATCACTTTCGGAGTTAAGAGTCACTCTCTAGCAATTGGACTTTTCTTAAAAGAAATGTAATGTAAGAAATTTAAAACACAATCGGGGTGGCGGAGGGGGAGACAAACCATTGAACAATAGACCGTGGCACAATCACAATCTGGCATTTTCTTAACCCTCAACAAATAAAGTTATGACTTTCAGTATCTTTGAGCTCATTCTTCTAAGCACTCTACATTTGTAGTTCTGCTGGAACTGCTGTTTCTTGAAACATGAATGTGACAAAAAAAAAGGATTGTTCTGCATGCTTTAAAAGGTCTTCACTTGAAAATCATTTAGATGTAAGGACTGGAAATTCCCCAGAGATTGAATGCAGATCTAATGCTGCACCTCACAACATTAAGCTTTCTGGGGTCTCCAAACTATTCTGTTCCGAGGGAGCTCAGCAGTGGCATACAGAAAACTGAAAACGTATTTCTTGGAACATTTTGGGACATACACTATGCAACCCGTAAATATTGAACTAAACAGAGATATAAAAGTTACCCTGACACATATTTACAATGTGCTGACACTTGATTTGTTTTAAGTCAAAGTTCAAAGCTTCCAAATTTATTTATTCAAGTCATTCCTGTGAGCTTAAGTCTGAACTGCAATAATAAAAATGGAGAATAAATAGACAGGTATAATTTATGGAGTCAAGACACTTGAGGAGCCAAACACCTCCTTCCCTCCCCTTCCCAACTTCTTTCCCTTCTCTCACCTTCCTTGAAAATTACTAAGGCAGCTTCATTTTACCAGCTGATTTTAAATGGCTCCTTAAGGCTGATTTTGTAAAAATGTCTTTGATATTTCATGGCACCTTAAAGACTAACAGATTTATTTGGGCATAAGCTTTTGTGGGTAAAAAACCCACTTCTTCACCACCGGACTCCTCGTTGTTTTTGTGGATAGAGACTAACATGGCTACCCCTCTGATACTTGATATTTTATGGATCTACAGTTTTATGAGCACCATAAATGCCACAAACTACAGAAATGGCATGCTTTTTGACAGAAAGTCTTTCCCTGAATCTGGGCGAAACTTGTGTTACTCGATGGTGAATCCTATTAATACTTTTATTCCTACTTAAATTTCACCAGGCTCCCTAACAGGGTGATTAGATTAGTACAGCATTTCCCAGGGTGCTCAACAATACAGATTTTTATTATTTAAGTGCTCTTTTTTTCTTGAGCAATCTCTTCATGACCTATATACAGTGTACCGCTTCCAGAGTTATGTCAGCTAAATTAAAGCTAAGAAAGAGTGCTCTTAGTTTGTACATGGCTTTCTTCAAAAAGTGCTAATAAGCAAGGCAATGGAGAATAACAAAGACAAGGAGACAACACTTAGTATTTTCTTCCAGCTATACCAAGCGATGCTTTACAATGAAAAGTAAAATATTTTAATTTTTATATATTTCAAAGGAAACTGTAATTGCACATGGTCAAATAGCATAACACTGGCAAAGATAAATGTAGAATATAGGATAGTTGTGCTATTTCATAGCATGGATGAAAATTAAGCTTCCTAAAATAAATAGAAATAATAAAAATAAATCATTCTATTAGGGGAAGACCGATTTGTATCTGATTCCTCACAATATTAAACTTTTTTTATGAACTACCACCTCAATCCATGTAGAATTTCAAAGACAGAAAAGACCCCCCCAATTCCCTGTAGTAGAACCTCTGAGATCGTAGCGTCCCTTCAGATATCATAGAATAGCCTCAAAACTACCACTCAGATGTTTCTGCTAAATTGAGTCTCTTCAAAATAAACTAATAAATAATAATAATGAATAATAAAAGAATTGTCCGATCGAATTTCCCTGGTAGTCTTTGCATTGATTTCAATGTGATATGGCAAAAATGCAGATTTGTTCCATTTTGAAGCCATGGTACATCTTCCATAAACAAATAGTTTCTAGATAAGAGTCATTTTGATCTTCCCTAACTTTTCCAAACTTTCTCATCTTAGCATAAATATTTGCATGCTCACTATTGGCCACTACAAAGTATGAAATTTTAACAGCTGCAGCCTATGTCTAACACTACAAAGCTTAGAAGTAACTTACCACCACTATTGAGATTAATAACTCAGCAATATCTTTTTTGTGGTCCCTAACCTCTTCATTGACAGTGATGCTGTGCCACATCCTTATAACAATCACTATGCTACTAAACTGTGTTGTGTGAACTCTAACTCCTGCAAGACATGGAATTTTTTGTTGTTTCCTTTTTCCACATGGGCAGTTTACAAACTCTAGTCCATTCACCACTGGTGGTCCATAGAGTACTTGCAAGCTACTCAACAGAGAGCTAATGTTCACATATTGATGGCTGTCCCAACTTGTTTCCATCTGCTTTCCTATGTGTCTATGTTCATTTAAAAAAGGAGGGTGGGCAGACAGCTACACCACATGAAAAATGCATAAAGATTGGCAGCTACAGTATGCAATTTTATCATCTACCATCATTGCTTTTATCTAGGATTGGTCACAATTTTTCTGTCTAAATTGCTTTCCAACAGAAAATTGAGTTTTGACTAAATAATTTTTTTCCCAAATATCGTCTGCTTTCCAGGGCAAATTTTGACTTATATAGATAGATAGATAGATATATTTCAGAAATGTCACTGAGGTGCAACAAAGGAGTTGCAGTTTGGGTGCCCCATTTTGCAATTCTCCTCCACAGACTGAGCTCTGCACCTGGACTATATTTCCCAGAATGCACTAATGCCAGGAACTCCTATGATATATTGTGGTGGCTCAGGAAGAGGGAGACCATGATGCATCATGGGCAATATTGCCCAGGCAGGTAAATAATAAGTACACAGCATAAGTAAGGGTGACACAGTCAGACATTATGTGTGAGCAGATTATTGTGAAATTATTTATTTTAGTACAAAGAAGCCAAACATAGACACACATCAAATTATTTTCATGCTGCCAGTTGGTGTCAAATGGGAAGCTCTGACCAGCTGCCTTGGTGAAAATATTCAATGTAAGTTAATTACAGCTGATTTTGCAAATCAGCAAATATAGCACAATTTAATTTATTGTAAGAATATCCATTTCAACTTACTATAGAGATATTTGATCCATAAAAGTAGCATGTGCCACATTGTGATCTTGGTTACACCAGTGATGGCTTTGTGTACTCTGCAACAAGCTTAACCAGCAATATAGGTTTTGTGGCAGTTTTGAATACCTAGATGGAAATCCTGTGGCAGTTTCACTAAATTTAATATTTTTCACTGTCCCTCCTTTCGGCAACCTAAGGAGATATGGATGTTCAGTTCCTGTTAATTTCAATGGGAACGTTACATCCAAGTTCCTTGGGAGGCTTTGAAAAATCTCAGCTTGAATCTTTAATGTGCTGCAGAATGGTATGTTGAAGATATATCACAGCATTGTAATAATTGTCATGGGGAAGCTGAGCTTGAGTAGAGAATAGTAGGGTTTTTCTGGCAATTTGGAAAGGGTGGGAGGGAGTTAGGGATTCTGGCATCAACACATTACCTGAATGCTTCCAGTAAAATGATCAGCAGTTAGCATTGTTGGCATTTATTTCATCATCATTAGATTTCCGTGATCATTTCATTTAAATGAATGGGAGCAGTCAACACCTCTGTTAAAGTATTGTTTCATACAGTTTGTGAACTGAATAGGAAGACAAGGTTGCACCCATTTATAATTGGTTCATGGTTTGAAGGTTTGCTCTGCAATCACACAGTCTAGAATTTTTTTTAAATAACATTTTGGATTTTGTTGCACAAATATATATCCATCAATAAAAACAGCAAGGAGTCTTGTGACACCTTAAAAACTAACAAATTTATTAGAGCATAAGTTTTTGTGGGCTATGACCCACTTCTTCAGATATATGGAGTGAAAATTACAGTGGCATAAATATACAGCACAAGAAAAGATGGGAGTTACCTTACCAAGCTGGGGGGTCAATGATTCAATCAGGATGAATGTGTCCCATTCCCAATGGCTGACAAGAAGGTGTGAATGTCAACAAAGTAAAAATTACTTTTTGCAGTGCTAACAAGGCCAATTCCATCGGGGTGGATGGCCCCTACTCAACAGTTGATGGGAGATTACTTCTTGTAGTGACCTTGGCCATTCCCAGTCTTTATTCAGGCCTAATTTGATGATGTCAAGTTTGCAAACGAATTCCAGCTCAGACTCCTCCTTGTTTTTGTTGAAACAGACTAACAGGGCTACCCCTCTGAAACATGTCCATCAGTGGATTCTTTGACAAATTCTTTAGCCACAGAATTGTGGATCAAACAGGAGTCTGTTTATATTCATGAAAAAAATACTTTAAAGAAACTTTTGCTCCTGGCAAAGTCAGCACTTTCAGATGTCATCTGTAACAGTGAGGAAAAACACTTTATCACAAATATAAAATCACCCCATTTTGCCTTATATGGGAAACATACACAGACCTTTACTAGGGAGTACTAAAATCATCTGAAGATTATTGCACATTTAAATGTACTTAACTCTGAATGCATTGTTGACCTATGACACTGTCCAACTTCAGGAAAGGAATTTGTTTATTGGTATGCTATGGGATATACTGTATTGCTAATATGATATTAATAGGTTTATAATGCTTATTAAAGTGAAATACACTGAAAGCAAGTAAGGAATCCTAATACAATAAGAATATTAGGCAGTATAAGGTAGTGTTTGCTTGAGGCCTAGTGTGACAGGCTTGCAAGGATTTGATCAGAGGTTATAATCTACGCACTTTCATGTGGAATGGCAAGCAAGTTAACCATAGAGAAACAGATACCTGTACGATTGCATAAATACTGTTTGAGGGCCTTTTGCAATATAATTGCTAGGCAATGTAACCATATTAACATATAAGACTTACTTTTAAAAAGCAGATTGACGGAAACTGCTTTGGTTAGTAATTGGAAGCTTAATTATGGCTACTCAGAATACCACATACGGATAAGGGGCAAGAATACAGTTTATTATGACAAAGAAAAGGTCAAATATGGTCATGTATCTGAATAGTTATATAAAAAAAATAGGTATACAATTTCTAGGTACCCTCCCTCAGATTAGGTGCATCAGGTCTCTGAAAGGGTGTAAAATGAATCATGACCAACTCTCTGCTGTACTCCATTGACAGTTTCTCATATCTTTGTTTGTAACGGTCTCCATACGGTTGTAAGTCTTCACAATAAAAGATTGTAAGTATGAACAATGAAGGAAACTTTGTGGTATTTCTGCTATTCTAATACACATTGATTTTTCTATTTCAAGTTCATTTGTCTGTATTAACTAACACTCAAAGTTTGTGTATGCTTTACCAATTTCATCTTCTTAGTTAATTCTACGTAGCTATCAGAGTAACAAATCTGTTATTTGTACCTGATGCATGTTGCCCCTCAATAAATATTTTTTATAATTCCAATAACCAATCAGGCTACAAAGTGAAAAGAGAGGAAGAGGAAATGAATTAGCACATGCTTAAGTGCTTTGCTGAATTGGGGCCTAGCCGATGGATCCATTGTCCCACAGATCAATAGTTTGTGGCAGTTTTGAATGCCATACACTGAAGACTGGTAGTTAGTGCAATATAGTTTTGTACTATTCGATTGTGGGTTTATAAAGTTCTTGTACTCTGTGATCCCTTCAAGGTCAATGCATTAATAATATATAAATTTTACCTGTAAGTAAACCATCAAATTCTTTATTTTGATTCAGCAGCACCTTATACATTCTGTGATCTTTGTGCATGGGGGTACATGCAAAATATTTTTTTAGCCTCTACGTGGATAGCTTTGTTAAAAATCTCCAAAACCAACACTATGGGCCAAATATGATATTATAATGCTGCTTTCAGATGAATTAGCTTTAGATCTGTAATAATACAAGTACTGGTGTAAAAAACAAACAAAAAAAAACCCCTTCCTGTATTGTGAATAAAAAACAGTGTTGCAGAGATTGCTTTTCACTTTCAGCTTCTCAAAATGTCTAATGGGAAAACAAAACAGTGCTGATAGTTTCTAGAATAATTTCCGTAAGAGGAATAATTTCATATACTACAGTGTATCTTAAAACAATTTTACTTTAAAAAAATCTTCATTTAATTCTTATCTCCGTGTCTAGATTTCATTCAGAAAAACACCAAGTAACGTTGATTTTAAATAAATCATGACGTTAATCAGAGGAATGAAACTGTGTTGTACCAATGGCTCCCAGCTATAGAACAACCTGTTGCTTCATCTAAACAATTTAGATTGCATTATATAATACATTTACTTTACTCCAGAGGACCACTGGTTAATGTGACAACATTTAAGTATTCCAGGCTGCTGGCTCCTTAAATCTGTTGTTAATTTCCTTAATTTTACTACAACTGTTGAAGCAAATTCAGCCCTAGGACCACTTAATCCAAGGTTGATTTTGGGCTGATCTGTCCAATTAGAAATTATGAATTATTAAATTTTAATATTCCTTCAATCTTCAGTTTTTCTTTTTTCAGAGTTTGTGAATATGCCTCTATGGAACAACATGTCCCCTCTATGCCTAATTAAACAACAAACATAGCATATTATATGCATGGGAAAATCCCAGTATACTGAAATTCTTTAGTTCAGATGGGCTCTGGGACAGATATTGCCCTTTGTTTTTAACTGTTTGGTCAGTGGAGGAGGAAGAAGATGGAGAGTAGGTATTGGGCCTGTGGAAAAGTATAATACTATTGGTGTTTTATCTCAATTTGGGCTTTTCACTATGCCGTTTATAGAAAACCAAGAAAAATAGGTCATGTATTTGGATTGTTATATGTATTACAAAAAAATAAATCTTAACAGTTTAAAAAAAATAAGTAGGGTTTTATTCACATTGCAGGACATATCAAGGCCAAGTACTGCTTAGTTTTCCGGTCAAGTGTATTTGTGCATTCATATGTCTGCATGGTTTGGAATGTCTGGGAATGAAGAAGAACACTTCTAAGAGGTAGCAGTCAGAGTTTTCATATTCTGATCTGAAAATCAGCCTTCCACATTTAAAATGAATATTAGATCTCTTAATATCTCTAGGCTCCATATTTTTTTCTTCTTTTACAAGATATTCCAAATATAGTAGAGGGATTTATAGATGACATGGCCCCATTTAAAATAAATGCAAGGCAAATAATCCCACACAGTCTCCCAAATCTAAGTGTTAAACATTTGCTTCCACAGGAAATGGAATTGAGGAATAATTTGAAATTTGACTGTGGATGATGAATCATGATACACATTCTCATCTGAGATGTAAAACAATTCTGTCTTTATTGCCAGTGTCGGCATAATCAATAAACAAACAACAACAACTCCAGCGACATGTAGGAAGACAGTATTAGTACCATGAAAATAATTTTGATCAGCAGAACCACACACAGTCTTTCCCTATGTGAGAAATATTCACATGGATACCCCAGCAGGCAGAACAAAAAACCCCAGAATGGACAGATTTTTTCAGTCCAAGAGGAGACCCTCTCTTCTCCATTAATCTTTAGATTACATAAAACTGAAAATTTAAATACATCTGTGCTTTGACAGTCTAATTCTTTTTGTGTGTGTTATTTTCACTAAGAGTTGATTTTTCTGAAAAAAAGGATTGTATTTTTCATTGTTATACAGACGTGGTTTCTGATTTTGACTTGTACACGTTGAGATGGTGCTGCAGTAATTGTGGAGCTGTTTTGAACAGACTTTGGTATATTTTGAAAGTATCAATAAGAAGTGTCTTATCAATGCTGTTCTCTCATTTAACGCAGTGTAAAAAAAGTACTTATTTCTAAAATGTGAGGAAATGAAAAAGTATGATTTATTATGTTTAACTGGCCTATGTATGATGATGATATATATATACACACAAGTGAAATTATATATGTATGAATTTAATCAGAATTAAACTTCATTTTGGGAAATAATTCTTGCACTGTAAATTGCATTCAAATAATTCATTGTGAGTCTATTTCAGATGCAGATTGTGTTGGTTACTTTTGATTGGATACAGATCACATGGCTCTCCTCCTGACTGGATGAGCCAGGGAATCATAGTTCCTGTGTGAATATTTGCAATTATACTTTCAAAATTAGCTTTCAGTCAGCTCTCTGACTCATCTAGAAACAAGAATGAATGCGATAAACCTCCTTAAATTCAAAGATTTCCAGCTCAAAAGGTGTGTGATCAAGTAGTCTGACATGTGTAACACAGCCCATAGAACAACCTAAATAATTCCTAGTGCATATCTTTTAGGAAGACAACATCCAGTGTAGAGTCAAATATTGTCATCAGTGACAGAGAATCCACCATGACCCTGTTTTCAGTTCTGGGCACATCCTGACCCTCAACAGCTGGGAGCTGCAGTTACAGGGAAAGTCTGGCTTCATCCCTGTATCCTTGGGATGGAACATGCTCAGTCACTCTGGAGGCTGGCACATGTGCTGTCTGGTCAGCAAGAGGACTTAAGAGAGACTCAAGAATGCTTAGGGAGAATTAAATTTTCAAAATATCTTGAGCTGCTAAAAAGGGAGGAGTCTTCTGAGCATGTGCAAACTGCAATCTTTCAAAAGTTTATAAACTAGTCAAGTTTAAGCAGATTTTCACAGGAACAGAAAAGGCATATCCCTGACGTAAAGGCCAATTCTTGCAAAATTTCAAGTGTCTACTCCAAAGCATAGAGGACCTAGAACTTTGCAAAGAGAAAGTCTCAATTAATTTTAACATGCGCAAAATATTGTACTTTTCCCTAGCCTTGCTCTCTGGAGTGCCTAGACCATATTCACTGAAACATTAAGAAAATACAGCCAGCAGTAGTGTTATGGGCGGGGGCTCTCCCACTCTAGCAACCCCTGTATGACACTGACCTGGTGCATAACTCAGCCCACCAGCTTAGAAGCATCTAGATCAGATCCCTTATAGGGTAACAAATGTCCATGTATAGTCCAGATAATCAGCCTAACCTCCGGGCCCTGTTCTTAGCCCCTTGCTGGGATTCCACTATCTTTCCCCAGCTCTGCTATCAAGCACTAGCCCCACCCACCCTGAGTTTCCCTTAAGTCTCTACAGTTCCATAGTCTTCGGCATTTAGGCCCTTCACAGAAACCAGCCTCTCCATTCTCTGTGACTTCTACACCCTCACTGAACTCTTGCAGCACATATGAGGTTCAGGTGTCCAAGTTATCATTTGATGCTTCTTTAGTCCTGCCCTCTCTGACTGAAAATTAATTATTGCACAGATGAAGTGAATGTGATTAACTGGGCCTTTAGCCCTTTCTAGTCTGTGATGGAGTGTCATCTCATTACAGGTAGGAAAATTTCAGCACAATTTCAGGTTAATGTTTGGCAAATTTATAAACAGCTGAAAACAGGGTCTCATAATGGGATAAATAAGTGGCAATGCTGCCAGGCCTTCCTATAATGACATTCATACCAATTCTAACCCCTACGTATTCTACGCCCATATTAATAATATTATTATGTATCCAGTTGCTCTTCACACTGTAGGCTACCAGGTTTACAATACATTACATTGGCTATAATTTTCTTAAGAGAGTCAGGAAATCAAGATGTTTTCCTCCAAGCTTCTGAATATCACAGCTAATCTGAAATGGTCTTTGGTGCGCTAAAAGAAGCAAAGGTTAGAATTGAAGTGTATGTGAAGAGTAGTCTATTATGGGTGAGTGAACCAGACATTTTTATGGAGCTTCAGATGACAATCAACTGTGCCAAGTGCTAACTTTGATTATTGAGACGCAAGTCTCTGAAAAGCAGGACTACGTAGATCACAACTCAGCCTTATCACAAAGTGAGTTCCATCACTGTATAATATGATATAGATGATCCTTGATTGAGTAGCAGCACATAATTCAGTTGAAGAGTTCTGCTGACACAAGAGCAGACTTCAAGTGATTTATGAATGGAAGTAAAATCTCTCAACTGAATTATGATCTTGATATTCTGTTCAGAAACAGCTTTGCAAAAATGCATGATGATTTTTATTCTGAAAAAGAAAACCACTTTAGGAAAATAAAGAAAATTGGCTCAGAAATAAATTGACATATATACACAGAGGAGCACTTCGAAACAGGCATTGGAAAATGCTTAAAGTGGAGCTGAGTGGAGGACAGATATTCCATTTCACAAAAGATTTTGAGATTTTGTAATTTGGCTTTGTTTTGAATGGGAGTGAAACCCAAAAGTTTTGATGTTCTCCATGAAAAAAAATTCTGAAAAATATGTTAGTTTTGAAAAAAAAAACCTTCCCATTTCAACAAAAATCAAAACTCTATCTTATTTCAACTTTTTAACATATTCTATTACAATACATTTAAAAACTAAGAAGAAAAGACATTTCAAAACAAAAAAAATTTAAACATTTCACTCCAAGTATCTCCAGCTCCTTTGCCTTTCCCCAACCCTGCTCCACTCAGATACCCTACCTCTAGCTCCCTACAGCCCAGCCCAGCCCAGCCCAGCCCTTCTCCCTCTACAGGCAGAGGGAGACTCCTTTGGGCCTCTGGCTCACAACCTTTCATAGGGACCAGCTGGACCTGATTGGGGCATGGCCCAGCTGCAGCCACTTCCCAATCAGCCCAGCTTAGCAGCTCCCAGCCACAACCTTCCCCCAGGGCTGTTTTAAGCCCTTAGGGCCAGAGCAGGGTAACCACCTTGCTACAGATCTCGATGTTGAAATAAACTGCATTTTCCAAAGGAAAATTATTCCAGTGAAGGTTTTCCAACCAGACCTAGTTTAAAGTATTGCTCCAGCAGGGCAGAACGTGCCTGAATTATTCTTAGGGTAAAAGGAAGAGGACTATTCCCATGGGGTTGCAGGAGGCAACACACTTGTGGAAGTCAGTAACAATCAGAATGCCAAATCTTCAGCTGGTGTAAATTGCTGTAGCTTCAAAGTCAATAGATTGAACTCCCTTAGCAGTGCTCTGCATCCAGTGGTTGGTGTATGGAGCAAATTGTAGCCATTGTAATGATCCAGCTAAACTACTGTGGGCAGCAGAAGTTGCTCTCATCCTCTTGTTCTCCCTAGGCAAATTATGTTTCTCAACCTATGTTGATTTGCTGAGAGGAGAACAGCAATTATTGGTCCCAAATTATTCAGTCATACACCACTTACCTCTAAATGATGTATTCAATAGACTATTTAGCTCACTAAGTTCTTCTCATACATTGTGAATACTGTGTGCACACAGCAGGCAATAGAATCCATAAAGAACAAGCAAGAAATTCTTGTCTCAGATGCTACAGTGTTTGTTTCAAGACAAGAGTTTTCACAAAGGGCTGAACTGTGACTTTAGACACAGCCTTAAGCAAGGGATGTGGCTAAGTTGCACCATGCAGTGATTAGCCCTTGGAGGCAAAGACTTACAGACCCCCCTGAACAAAAATGTCTCTGTGCTCCAGGGGTCAGTAATTTCTTGTTGGTCTCCACCAACAGGAAATTATTACCTCTCACCACTGGCTCACCTGTGCTGGCCAGCATGTTGGAGAGGTGAAGCCAAAGCTTAATCTATTCCCTGCCCACTCTAGTTACTTGCTCTGGGGAGGTCAAATCCATGTACAGCATCCTCTTATACATTTGCATCCTACAATTCATCTGTATCTCTTGGTGATGTGTGACGATTCAGAGATTCCAAGGCTAGAAGGAACCATTGTGATCATCTACTCCACTGGCTCTCAACCTTTCCAAACTACTTTACCCCTTTCAGGAGTCTGATTCGTCTTGCGTACTTCCAAGTTTCACCTCACTCAAAAACTACTTGCTTACAAAATTAGACATAAAAATACAAAAGCGTCACAGCCACACTATTACTGAAAAATTGCTTATGTTCTCATTTTTACCATATAATTATAAAATAAATCAACTGGAATATAAATATTGTACTCAAATATCAGTATATAGTATATAGAGCAATATAAACTAGTCATTATCTGAATGACATTTTAGTTTGTATTGACTTTGTAGTGATTTTTATGTCATCTGTTTTAAAATTGGGCAAACATTTAGAGAAACTGATGTATCCCCTGGAAGACCTCTATGTACCTCCAGGGGTATGCGTACCCTCTCCAATTTATCAACATCCTTCTTGAATTATGGGCACCAAAACTGGACACTTTATTTCAGGAGCCGTCATCCTACCAATGCCAAATAGAGGTGAACTAGCCTCTCTACTCCTACTCACAGTTCCCCAGTTTGTGCATCACAGAATTTTTTGGCCACAGTGTCACACTAAGAGCTCACATTGAACTGATTATCCTGGGAAGAAGTGACTCTGAAAAAGATTCATGGGTAGCGGTGGATAGAGTCACCATCCTGTATGTATGACCTACATTCTTTATTACTAGACGTATGCATTTACATTTAGTCATATTAAAACATATATTGTTTGCTTGCACTAGGGTGACCAGATGTCCCGATTTTATAGGGACAGTCCCGATATTTGAGGCTTTTCTTATTTAGAAGCCTATTAAACCCCCCCTCCCCTTTGTCCTGATTTTTCACACTTGCTGTTTGGTCACTCTAGCTTGCACCCAGCTTAATAAAGCAATCTGGATCTCTTGAATCAGTGACCTGCCCTCTTCTTTATTTACCACTCCCCAATTTTTGTGTTCTCTGCTAACTTTCAGTGATTATTTTATGTTTTTTTCCACATCATTGACAATGATATTAAATAGCATAGAGCTAAGAACCAATCTCTGCCGAACCCACTGGAAACACATTCACTCTATTACAATTCCCTGTTTACAGTTACATTTTAAACCTATCAGGAGCCAGTTTTTAATCCATTTAATGTGTGACATTCATTTTATATTGTTCTAAGTTTTTTTTAATCAAAATGTCATGAAGTATTAAGTCAAATGATTTACAGAGGTCTATGTATATTACATCAACACTATTCATAAAAAAAATAAAGTTAGTTTGACAGGTTTCGTTTTCAATAAACCCATGTGTCTTTGCATTATTACATTACTATCTTTCAATTCTTCATTAATTGAGTCCTGTGTCAGTCACTCCATTATCTTGCCCAGAACAGATGCCAGATTGGCATGCCTGTACTTACCAAAGCACCCTATTTACTTGTTTTTTAAAAATGCGTAACATTAGCTTTTTTCCAGTATTCTTGAACTTCCCCAGTATACCATGACTTATTGAAAATCAACATTAACAGTTCAGAGAATTCATCAGCCTGCTCTTTTAAAACTCTTGGATGCAAATGATTTGGACTAACTGATTTTGAAATATCTAACTTTAGTACTTCTGCTTAACATCCTCCAGAGATATTAGTGGAATGGAAAGAGTATATCAGCATCACTATCAATTCCCTGCCTCCCCTGATGAAGAACAAAAAGTATTTATTGGACACTTCTGCAACTTCTGCCTTAATGATAATTCTGCCATTTCGATCTAGCAATGAACTGATACAATTTTTCCCCAATATATTTTTAAAAAAACCTCCAAATTGTTCTTAACTGGCAATAGATTTCTTCTTGTATCCTTTTGCTTTATCCATTTTCTACAATTCTAATTTCATATTCATATTCACTACTATCACCTTCCCCTTTCTTATATTCTCTTTTTATAGCTGCCCCTTCAAACCAGCTGAGACTTTGACTGGTACACTCTTCTTCCTCAAATTCTGGAACTCCATATTTGAGAAATTTAATAAGATATTCTTAAATGATTCCCAATTACCATCCACATATTTTGATTTAATTAATCCTCCAACTGATTTGGCTGATAATTGCTATCAACTTTGTGAAATTGGCCCTGTTAAAACAGCAAATGCATATATTACTGGTCTGGATTTTATCTGGTTTGCACATTGTAAAAGTGATCCAGTCATGATCACTTTTATCTAAGCTATTGTAAATGTTTAATTCTCTGAGCAGTTCCTCTTTATCTTTTAAGGCATGGTCTGATAAAGAATCCCCTCTCCCCATGTTCAATGCAACACTTTTTGAGTTAGGAAAATGTCACCTATAATGTTTAGAAATTCCATAGATGTTTTTGTAATGGCAGCATGAGACCTCCAGCATGTCACTCAGATTGAAGTCCCCCATGATCATGCAGCTTTGATCACCTACACATTACAAATAGGTGCATAAGGAACCAGTCATCATGTTCTGTAATGTGATTTGGTGATCTGTGGCAGACACCAACTCATACCCCATCTTGAGCTTTATTTGTTAGGACATTGATCCATGAGCATTCAAGCCCATTTTCTTCTGAGTTATCGCTGACTCAGGAAGATATAATGCCATTTTTGACAAAGTACTACTCCCCTTGGAACCTTTGCAGAAGTGGGGCCAGGGGGCAAGGCCAACTCTTTCTCCAGGGCTGGCTGCTCCAGTGGTGAGCCAGCTTCCCTCACTTCTGGTGCCAGAGCAGCCCCTGATGGGACAAAGGTGTAATTGCAGCACCTCCTCGTCAAATCTATTATTCCGGGGGGAGAAGGGGGCATGAATTCTGCACATATGTTTCTTTTGTTAAAAAGTTGGAGGGCATGACCCGATAGTCCCCCTGGTTCTGGTACCAGTGACTCCCTTCCCCTTTTGCCCACTTAATTCTTTCTGACTAGGTTATAACCATTGATTTTAACATTTAATGGTGTGAATTATCCCATGAGCTTTCAACTAAATCAAATATATGCTCATAAATAAGCAATTCTGATGTTTGTTATCCAGGCTCCTATCATTGCTGCAGTAACAAGGGACAGGTAATTTAGAAGCCATTGTATCAATAGCTGAAGATAGCTACCTGCTTTCTACCTTACTGCCATCTAAAATCCAATTGATTCAATTAAATTCTGAGGACAGACCAAAACAAAACAAAAAATACATTATAAGGAAGCACTGAAATGAGAATGAAACAGAAGGACAAGGGAGTGAAAAGAGATGGGTTCGAGGCCTGCTTTCCTTAGTCATGCAAGTCATTTCATGTGATCAATGTTTTTAAGAGAATTTGGCCCCTGGAGGAAAACTGGGTGAAGAGAGATTCAGGAGAGAAGAACAGAAAGAATTAGGAATATGGGGAGAAAATTAGTAAGAAGAGAGGGAATGAGAGTTCTACAAATGTAACAAGAAAGTTTTTAAAAATGTATTTGATTTAGTATTCAACAGTAGAATTGCAAAGTCTGGTTATGCACTGTTGAAATCACTGGGAATTTCAGTATTGACTTCAATGGGAGCAGCATCAGCCCCATATTCTTAGCATATAATGCTCATACTACAACAGCAGCATGTCAGTACTACTGAACTCATGATGTGCTAACAGTATACCAAGGAGCTCCCTGAAAAATGTTTCCCCATAACCTATTATAAAACTCATGTCCCAGGGATGTTTGGGTTTACAGGCAGATGAATGAGGGATTAGGGATTGTATCTATTTATTTTCCTGTTTAAACAAAAATTTTCTCACAACCTGAGAGGAAAACAAACAAATTTACATTACCTAGCTGGAAATAATTATAATCACTCCCTGGAACCTACAACATCTATGTTCATCGTCAAGCACAGTCTGGAGTTTCCACCATTTGCAGCTGCACCAGATGGGGGTTTGTGAAGTGAAGACAGTAGGATCAGGGAGGGTCTTTGTCCAGGAAAATCCACTGAAAAACTTGACATTTGTGATGCCTTTTGGAGGCAAAAAAATAAAACTCTTCCTAAGGAAAAAGGAGGGATGATTTAACTGTAACCAGGAGATGACCTCAACCCAAGACAGGGAAATTATTATTATTTGCACAACCCCGAGATATGACTGCTCATCTCTATCCCCCAAGTCAAAGTGGAAGTGAAATGTTATCAAGGGGCACCCACAGGAGTCCCTCCCTGCCAGCACATTATTGTATTAATCAGTGCTCCAACATGGGCTAGGACTGGGTTCTGGTGGGGTGGAGGGAGAAACTCTCACCCCTTTCCTACCCTTTGTTGTGCTCAAAAGAGATGAGGTTTTGGAAAACTGTCCACATATGCAGTAAATGGATGCAAAGTAAAATGGCCGGAAATTATGAAATTCAAAGACACTACTGATTATTAAAAGGCTCGAATCAAACTGATCAGTTTGGATACATCCAGTCAGAAGATGTATTACATGGATTTGTAGAGAGATCAAGAACTCAGCAAAAATCAGGTTTTTAGTTTGAACCTACAGCTGATAATAATACTGACAGGCATTTCATCTTACCCAAGTTACTTGTGAGTAAATATCCAGTCTTATCTTTCTAGCTTCTTTAAACTCAGTACTATAAAATAAAATGGATGAAACTAGTAATTACATTTTCCAAAGTATACCTAGAAGCCATATACCGTATGGATTTTTTCATTTCTTTTTCTTAACAATAAAATGGGAGATGAAGGCCCGATCCCCAGCCGAGCTGCCATCTAGTTTAAAGAAAGAAATACATTCTGATAGCTGTGTACTAATAAGATCCCATTTTCCAGTCTTCTTTGTAAACCAAAGAATTCTCAAAAGTTACTTGAATGGAGAAGAAATAATAAAAATAATTAACTGAAACAGTTAAAGGGACTGGCTGTTCAGGAGGTGACACTTCTCCCTCTGCATCTATATTTATTATTAGGAGTGCTGAGCTTTTGCATTAAGAGGAAAGCTTACTGCCTGATAAAAGGCACATGATGCTGTTCATAAGAATAACATTGTTAACCCCACTGTCCTGACTCAATTCTGCTTGGCATAGTTCTATTCTTCCAGCAGTTTCAACTGGAAATTATATCTTTCATTTCCTCTCCTAAACTGTTGTGCAGCATTAATGCTCATGACTAGACAATTTTTCTCCCTTTAACACCACAAGTGGTTGGACTTTAGGGGTGGATGATGCTATTCCCAGAGTTCATTTGAGGTCAGGTCACGTAATCAATTAGCTGTGTCATTCCTGCATGGGTGAGCTGACTCATGGAGTTGCCAAATGATCATGGGAGGGTAGAATTTGAAATAAGGGGATTCGGTCCCCACAGTTGAGGAACAGCTGTTTAGAGGCCTTATGCCTCTGCACTGCTCCTGAGCTCCAATGATCCACAGCTTTAGGGTTTGTGTTCCCAAAGTGTCCTTGATCACTGTCACATTCTGGAAAGCAGGATGGGGTGGAGAGATTACTCCCAGAAACGAATGTATGTATATTAGCACTAATGTACTCAGACTCTACTTTATACCCAGATTCCTCATGGAACTGAGGGGCAAACAATGCTCAGAGAGCACCTGTCTCCCTCCCTCCTTCACTATGGAGCCTGACACTCATAGCTCAGAAGTTTTTATGGGGCACGTGCTGTGGAGCTGTCACTTCTCCTTTCATGTTCCTACCTTTGCTGGTTCTCCTTCGCTGCTTGCAGAACTGTCAGGGAACATTTGATCCTAAGTTTGTAAAATTCCTTGGAATGAAAAGTGTTAAATGGAAGATTGCTTCTCCTTAGAGGCCCACTCTTTCATCTGACAATTCTTTTCAGGGCATTTATTAATACTAGATATATTTGTTTAAGTTTTATTTTTAGCAGTGTGGAGGAAAAGGAAACAATCATCTAGGTGTGTGTACTTCTCTTCCTATCCATTAGAATGGATGAAATGTGGGACAAAGAGTTGAGAGAGCCCTAAGTAGTGATGATGGGATCATGGACAATCTGGGATAGAGAGTTATGTCTGAATGCCTCCATGTATGTCTATCATTGCTCCCTCTTGATCTATGTACTTTCTTTAGTTGTACTGAGCACCTAATTTTTGGAACTACCAGGACAGCAGTCACAAAATGAGAGCCACAAAGGGTTGGAAGAGCAGTGCAGGGCAGAGCTTTCCCTTAGAAACAGAGTATTGCCACTTTCTCATATATTAAGAAGGTGGGGATTGAGAGTGACAGTCCCATATTTACCTATAAGTTACAGCCATGAGAATAGCATCCCATTATGCTAGGTATTGTTAATAGCAAGGCCCAAGGGGCCCAGATGATGATTTTTTGAGGCTGGCAAAATTTTGTGAAATATTTGTTGACAGAAAGGGTCTAAATTGCAGACCAAAAGACTGGTATCTGAATAAGCAAAATGAGCTATTGATATGACCCAATGACTATTTGAGATCATAACTAGTAAATAAAAATATTCTGAAACAAGAAAGTAATGCTCAGAATAAAGGTACCAAAAATTTTGGCTAATTAGCAAAATTAGTGACGAGGGATGGTTTTTAGGAAATGAAAAGTTTGAGGTTATTGAACTGGGCTCTTAGGGGTTTCCTCAAGGAAGGCCAAAAGACCCTTGATTTACTTTGAGGATCCCTGAAATCCAGGAACAAAGATACATGCCTCAAAAGGCATTCAAGATCAAACACAATTGGCAAAAACATCAGACCATCATCACTGCACCAGCTAGTTACCATATTACCTCCAGGATGCAAAATTTAATATTCATCCTCTTCCCCACCCCATATTCTATTTTTTTCCTTTCCTATTTTCCTCCCAGCTTCTGTCGAGCTGACTGAAATCACCCAACAGGATGAGATGGCCTGTCTAGTCCTACCTAGCATCAGAGAAACTGGTGGAAAAAGAACACTAATCTATGAGGGCCAAGAGATAGATCTGTTCATGACCAACCAGCATAGATCACCTCTTGTGAACTTCAGGGACTAAAAACCATAGTTCCTTCACCTTGATCCTCTTCTCTCTTTTGTGAGCCTGTTTGTTAGTCACCACCAGGCTTTACTTGGCTGGAATTTACTCTCCTGGTGCCAGGGTCTTCTCTGCAGGAGCCTGTCTCACTCCCTGCAGTTTCCCGAGCTGCTACCAGCCATCACTGCAGCTTCTTGCTGCCTTTTATAGAGAAATAAGCTGTCTTCCATCAGGCCCCATCAAGACTTAACAGAGCATAGATGGGAAGGAAAAGTTCCTTCGCTCATCAGGTTTGGCTGTGCCCAGGCCTCCAGACCATTGTGGGTTAAGCTACCCTCACACCCACCTCTTAAAAACTTCACTGAAACCTCAGACAAGTGTTTTAAATGAATACTTATTCAACTCTCAGGCCCGGGCTCTAGGACCCTGCAAGGTGGGATGGTCCCAGAGGATGGGCTCCAGCCTGAACCCAAATATGTATACAGCATTTAAATGCCCCCTTAGCTGAGTCCCACACGCCCAAGACAGCTGGCATGGGCCAGCCACAGGGATCTAATTGCAGTTTTATGCATTACAGTGTGTTTCCTTATATGTCTCTTTATGTCTAACAAACTTGTATGGTAATTATGATGCATTGACAATGCACTAAGCCACACTAGAGTCTTGGTGCTTACAACCCCTCCCCCTACAATCAGATTTAACTCTAATTTTGACAGAGCACAGGGCTCTTATTGGTAATACCAACCTCTTCTATTGCATTTTTCATCCTTCATTCTCAGAGTGCTTTGCAAAGAAGATCCGTGTCATTGTCTCCATTTTATACATAGGGAAAATGGGGAAACAGAGATGAAGTGACTTGCCCAAGGGTCACCCAGCAGGACAGAGGCAAAGAAGATAACAGAACCCAGGACTCCAGAGTCCCAGTCCAGTGATCTATAACACATTTGAGTCTTTGGGCCACTGCTCTATCTGAATATTAACAACAGATGAGATGCGGAACTACTTGAGAAATTTTATAAATTGAGACCCAAAATTAAATCTGTCTAGCACAGCATGGGAATAGCTTAAACTAACCAATCAAAGGCCTTTTTCAGGATCAAAGTATGATCAGAAGACCTTCCACCTCCATCTTCCAAGGAGAGCATTGCAATACTCAATCTGTCTAATGCTATGATTCATGGTTTTACATGTTATGAAATCCAACTGAGGCAGATGAGTTAGCTCAGGCATAACCATTAAATGGCAATCATGATAGACCTTGTTAATGTCTTGATCAGATAAAATGGTTTATACAATTTTCTATTTTTTGGATCCTTGCCTTTCTTGAGTACCCAAGAGACTGTACTTTTTTACAAGAACTTGAGGGTGTGGTCAGATATTTGGCTGCATGTGTGTGTTTTCCATCTGTGCTGTCCCAGCTCTGAAGAAACAGCTGTCACAGCAGATCTTGAATGAACTGCTCAATGACCACAAGATCCGTTAAGGCATGAAGGCACCCAGCTAGGTTTATTGTCGATGAGGCACAGTAATAGCACCTGACAGACTCTATAGTCCCTTTGAGATATGCCTTTATACTTTGATATAAACAAGTTATGTACTGTAACTCTCTTCCTATTACAGGGGGAATGGTTTTCTTGTCAAGAGTGTGGCAAAACACCCAGACCATCTTGGGAGTAAGTTGTTGAGGGAGGAAAATACTTAAAGTCCACAGGGATTCCATTTTGTCCAGGTGATTTACCATTGGGATTTACTATTGTGCTGTGACTGACATCTTCAATCTCATCATTTAGATTTCAGCCCCAGAATGCAGTTCTTGCGGAAATGAGAGGTAGTGTTAGACAGTTTAGAGCAACCGTAACTGTGTTTTTAGAACACCTGATAGCTGTTCAGTCAAGAATGGATGCTTTGGCTGGCAGCACTTGTTGCTTGGACCCTGGTTTACCTTCTGGTCAGGAACATCAACTCTCTGTTTTATTTTGTTTTTGTTATGTTTTTTAAGACAGGTCAAGGTTGTGGTCATCTCATCTTGGTATGCTGATGCAATGTAGTTGATTTTAGGGTTTGATGAAAAGCTGAGAGAGAGAGAGATAGGGTAGGAGGAAAGAAATAGTGGGGCAGAAAGTAGCTCAAAAAGGAAAGAGAGGCAAAACAGAATGTTGTGTGTCTTTGCAACACTGATAATTAACCCACTGATGGGATGAGGACCAGATGTCATGTTGTTTGTCAGAACTCACAAGTGAAAACAAAGTTCTTTGAATAAGAATCAGGCCAGAGAGTCTTTCTCCTGGAAGAAAAGTCTTTTAGTCTGGTTTGATTTATTTTATTTTGGTGTCAGGGAATATAAAATGAGATTAAATTAGCTGGGATGCAAGGTGGAACAGATTATGAGAAAGAGTAATTCACCTCTCCCTCAGTCTCTTTTTAAGAAATTTAAAAAGAGAAAAGTGGGTGGCGTAGTTTTTTCTCCTCATTATTTTGTCCACCAGTTAGGTCTAATATTTGTCACAGCAGTGTTGATTTATTATCTTCTTTTTGTAGTAAGCATGATTTCAACAGTCCCTGAATCATATAAGCAGGTCCTTTTTGTTTGAACTAATCCAGATTTGTCTGGTTTGTTGGCCCTTGTCCATAATATTCTTTACTAAAAATAACTTGACCTACTTCCTTTGGTAAATTCCTAAGCAGGCAACAGTTATAGACCAATTGTCACAACATAATCTCCGTGGACCAGTGGTCCTGTCTGTGTGCTGTGAGCCAGTTTAAAATCAGGCTATTTATCAAAAAATCCTTTCTTTCTCTGTTGGTCCCTGGAGAATCCAGTTTGAACTAGTATATACATCTCTCTCCATGGCTTCAAAGGGTTGATAACAGAGGAAATATATTAGCATTCCCCCTCCGTACTAGAGAAGGTACATACAATGCCACAGTAACACATACACAACTGCACTTTTAATATAAATGTACCCCAAAGGTATTAAGCCAAATTCAATAAAGTTTAACTTAATTCAATAACACTTCTTAATTCTGTACGTTTTGTCCAGGATATTAGAGCATCTTGTCAGTCTGTCACAGTGTTTCATTAGCAACAAGGGATGCAACAAGCAGGTGAACTGGTACAAAACAGTGATTTGTTCTGACTATGAAACAAACTTCTGGAGGAAATCAAGTGAATCCCAAGACGGACAGTCTTTAAGAAATATGGGAAAACTTACCCTTTCAAAAAAGTCCTTAAATCTAAGGAATGACACTCACAACATTGGCACCCTGTGAAGGGATTCACTCACTGCAGGAAAACCTCCTCCTGGCCAGACATTGTGTAACAGCTCTCTTCCCATATGGCGCATCCTGCTGACAAGACCAATGGCTCTGGTCTTTCTGCCTGTTACTCAGCCCTCCATCCAGATCATGATTTAATCCACGCCTTCCAGGGTTCTCTCACTCTCTCCCTGGCAGTCCAAATCCTGCCCTTCCTTTAGGACACACCACCAGAGCCTGCTCCACCCCACTGGCTGCTTCATGCCTCCCCCCCGTCTCCTGAAGTCAGACTAGAATCCCAGGGCTTATTCTCCCTCCCTGGGCTTCCTCCTCACCACCTTTCCTATTCCCACAGACTGACACTCTCTCTCTTTCTCTCTCTGTCTCTCTTTCTCTCTCTCATATACACACACACACACAGAGGCCCACATTGACCCATTCAGAACCTGTGTGGGGTCCACACCCCCTTCCACCCAATAAACCCCAACCAAACAAAATGATTATTAAAATCTTAAAAACAAACTAACAAAACAAAAAAAAAAAACCTGCCCTCAAGCAGAGCTTTTAACCTGAAAAGGTCAAAGAGCCAGAGACTCCACTAAAGACTTTACTAGAGCTATTGATTTTTATGTGGACGGTGTTCAGGTACCATGATGATGGGCAATCTAAAATAGTCATCTATATTGAAGATGCAAAGAGGTCAATATGCTAACGATCTGTTGGTCTGGCACCAAGCCACACCCTGCCAGACTTACAGTTCTGAGCCTCTAGTCTCACCCACCTATAAATTCCTCCTAAAACCTGATCTTCTTTCTCCAATTGCATGCATTACTAGAAGTAGAATATCCACATGAAGACTCAATGCCTGTTTTGGAAGATATAATTTAGTTAAACACAAGTTATGGAGTTTAGTGCAGGGGTAACTCATTGAAATGCTGTGGCTATGATATATAGGAGGTCAGCCTAGATGAACTCATTGTCTCTTCTCCCCTCAAAATGTATGAATCGGTGAATGCATTTGATTCAGACACCTGTATATGTGTAGTCATTTGATGGATTTTGTGACGATGAAAGTAGTTTGTTAATATAAATCAAGATTGCCACATGTTCTTTTTGCATACTTTTGGAAAAGTATGTTTCAGCAATTTAAATCCTTATTAATACGTGTTTCAAGGAATGAGGTTATGTTCTGTCACTATTTCCAGGCTGTGTCAAAATCCTGCAGATGCTTGCTTTGCAACGCATCAGAAGTCCAGTCTTTCTTCCTATCAATTTTATTCTCCTCTCTCTCCCATCCTAGTACATTGCCCTAAGTGGGTTTTTAATGGTGGTATCTGCCATTTGGAAACTGATTAACAAGCACAAAAAGAAGTACATAGCAATCTTCTTGCACTGGCACAAATTATGTATGTATAGTATGTGCTGCAGATAAGAATCTACAATACTTTTTAATTTTTATATTGTATATATATTCACAAGTATTTGTGTTGGGTAGAAGAAACAAAGGAGTGCTATCCCCTAGCACTCCAGGCTATTGGTGGCTGTCAGATTTCAAAGGGGATAAAAGAAGAAGGGAATGACACTGGAACGCCCATCGTGTCCAAAATGCTACTGAAGAAATAATCTATTTGGTTACCTTTGGTCAACTTTCTCTTCAAATTTTTTCCCTATTTTCTTCTTGCTTTTCGCATAAGCAGAAGGCCTACAAAGGACTTGCACAAGTCCACTCATGCCTGTCGCACTGTTCTAGAACTTGCCAAAAGAATTCTGCCTCCCTTTCATACCTTCCTTCCCATTACTTCTAATCAATTCCCCATCCAAGGAACATTTCTCATGATGTCATAATCTAACATAAGCCATTTAAGAACATGCATAACTCTGCTCATCAAAATAGTCCTACTGAAGCCATGTATTTTCCAGATGGGGCCTTACAAAAGCTCTTGGAAACAAGAAAGATTGCTTTTATTTTATTAATGTATGGATTTCTATGCACATTTATGGTGATCCATGAATAACAATAAGTGAGGCATCTTGATCACTACTGATGGGTGGATGCCATATAAATGGGAGGAATAAAAGCAAAAGAGGAGACATAAGATATTTTTTAACAAGAACTAGGAAGTGAGAATTAAGCCCCTATCATGATGCATGCCATTTTAATTTTTGTCTGGACACTTACATATGCAAAAGACAGCTGGTTTAACTTAAATGTAGCATTAAAATAATCTTCTATGGAACTATAGCTTTAGTGGTAACTGCTACCAGAAAAGTTTTAAAAAAATGTAAGACCTATGAATTTGAGGTCATGCTGATAAAAAAATACCTGCTGTACAGAAAGGATATTTGTGAATTCATGTTGTGTTTTATCATGTCCCTGAGTCCTAAAAAACTGATTTGGCTTGTCCTTTAACTCTATTTCTCTTTTGTAAGGCAACCAAAACCACCAATGATTAAATAAAGGAAAGGAAGGATGGTGAAGGCTATTTAAGGATGCATGACAAGAGAGGAACATTACATGAAAGAATGTGAAAGAAGATGGGTTAAGCTTGCACCATTTTCTATTCTTGCTAAAAACTTAGACCCAAAAACTTGCAGTTTTCTGTTCCCATTAAACACTTTGTCATGAGAATGAGGTGCCATAGTTTTTATACTTTACATACAGTTTTACTTCTTTGACCTTTCAACATTTTATACTTGGATTGGTAAATATTAAAATTCCATATTCCATTGGCTAGTAAAGCTGTAAATATGGAAGGGGGTGAAGTTGCCAACCAACCAGAGAGATGCTATGAAAAGGTCAAAGCGGAAGAACATGTCGTTATTACTGCCTGAATATATGAGCTATTCAAATTGTGTCACCTCATTCTCATGGCAAAGATCATCAATTGAAAATAAAATGGCACAGCATTAATCTAGTCTTATGGCCCAGATTACGATGTGGGGAAATGGCACATTTACACCCTTCTAAATACAACTTAATGTTTTCTTCCTCTTCTGCAGTGTTTGAAAACTTCCCATATTTGGTAACCAGCAAGGTATGCATATTGCTAGCCTATGTAAACACCTATTCTTATCGCTCTTATCCTGGTCCCCACTCTTCTCTTCCCTTTCTTATCTCTTACCCCCAAATGTCTTGTCTTAAATTAGATTGTTAGAGTACAGATTGTCTCGTCTTATGTTTGTAAAACACTGAGCACAACAGGCCCCTGTTTCCGGTTGAGGCCTCTGGTTACTATCATAATACAAATAGTAAATAAAACGTTAATAAAGGCATTTATCATATCCAGTCCAGAATTCTTGGCCAATCATTGATGCTCTTTAGTCCCTACTGTCACACAGCCCTTTTCTACCAGTGAGTTGGTGTGGGTCCTCAATCAATCCCCAAAGTCAAAGGAAGCTGTGTTTGGTTTTGATGCTGCTAGGACATGGATTCCCCATTATGCAGATTCTAAAACCCTCCTGGAGCAGTACTACATTTCAGTCACTGGCAGCAATGTTGCCTTCAGAATAAGTCAGATCCGCAGACACAGAAACTACTGGATTTTTAAATGAAAAGCAATTTTATACAGTAGTTCCCAGGAACTGAATCTCTTCATTTTCAAGCAATTAAACTGGATCTTTCTTATAGTTTCCCCCATCCAATCCTCTGCTTTCATGAAAATAACTAGACGTAGTGACACTGGCAGACTAGGTGCCAACTCATGCCAAGGCCTTTGGTCTCACTCAACACTGACCAACGCGTAGCAGGAAACCAGTCTGGCTCAACTGTGGTTTAGCAAAGTTAAAATAAATATTACTGTTATAAAAATGTGTTTGTTGTTTAGACTTTATGGAATGCTTGTAGGATGCTGCATGTACTACTCCTACTTATACAATCTGTATCCCACGCTATAAGGCAATACTTTAGTGTTTACTCTATAACTAAAATGTTTGTTCTGAAACTCTGTAATTCACTCAACAACAAAAATCTTCACTTAATGCAAAATGCTGGATTTCTATAGCAGGTACTATCCTGCCCATCAGGAAGGTCTATTGAATCCAAATGAGCCATGTTGAACAAATACTTTGTTGCTTGCTGTCCCCCACCAACCCGTAAAGAGATTAAATGCAGAAACACTCATTCCATCAACTTGGACTCTAGATAGATGGGGGTACAAATCCCTGACCAGAAGGAATTATAATCGTTTTATGCTGTTTGGACTCTAACGGGAAAATATTCCTAAACATAAGAAAGAGATCCCTAAAACTAACCTGGCTTAGCCCTAATGGTCATATAAGGCTGGCGTATTTCAGCAGCTTTATCACTATCTGAAACCTAAGATTGCAACTCATACGTGTGTATGTTTATCTGTTTTAACCATGTAAATAACTCATTTCTTTTGCCTAGTTAATAACCTTTAGTTAGTTTATTACAGGACTGGCTACAAGCATTGTCTTTAGTGTGAGAGCTAAGATGCAAACTGACCTGGGGTTAGTGATTGGTCCTTTAGGACTGGGAGTAACATGAATATTTTCTGATCTTTGATATAAAGTGACCATCTATCTCAGAGTCAAGCTTGCCTGGTGACAAGATAGATTGGAATGCCCAAGGGGACTGTGACTTCATGTTATGGTTGAACAGTGCCTGAAGAGTTTACACTTGTCACTTGGTTGGTGAAATCTAATTATGGGACTCTCAACCAATTTGGAGTTTGTGCTCTGCTTTTTAACAGCCTGCCCTGAGGTTGATATTCTTGCTCATGAGCCACTCTACACAGTGTGACAGCTGCTACACTCCTTTTTGCCATGAATGGGAGATATGATTTCTGGATATTTTGACTAGTCTTTCACATTTGTATAACTGTTTTTTATGTGTATCTCATGCTGGTCGTGAAAGATGGAGCCTCACATTTCAGGAACTATGACTTCTACCCAACCCTAGTCCTCTTGTTTTCCTATAACAATATATTATGCTCTTACTTCTATGATGGACAAGTGGTTCATTACTCTGAAATGGATTATTGTCTCAAGTAACAGGTCTTGTGATAACTTACTCCTTCACCACACTATCATTCTCTTCATAAGGTTCATTTTTCATGGACGTGCAACACAACTACCCATGCCCTCAAAAGGGCAGCAAGCTCAACAACAAGTTTTAAAATCCAACCATGTAATAGTGTGAAAAACCTAAAAATCACTGTGTTAAAATTCCAGCCTAGATAACATTAACAAAACCAACAGACCTCCTATCTATTAATATATTAAACAATGCATCAGGAATAGCTCTCAGAGTCAGTTTAATATTTGTCCTCACTCTCTTACACTTCTCCCTAATTTGATCTCATCAATCCAGAAACTTCTCTGTATATAAGCTCAAAGCCCCTCTCATCACCCAGCTGAGAGTATTTTACTTAAGGGCCCAGCTTACTTTAGCCCATACACTTTCTTAAGAGTCTCAGGACTCCAAGGAGAGACTACTGGATTGGAATTCATTTGCAAATTGGACACCATTAAATTAGGCTTGAATAAAGACTAGGAGTGGATGGGCCATTACACAAATTAAAACTATTTCCCATGCTTATCTCCACCCCCCTGCCCCACAGACAGTTCCTCACAGCTCCTTGTCAATTGCTAGAAATGGGCCATTTTCATTACCACTACAAACAGTTCTTTTTCTCTCCTGCTTATAATAGCTCACCTTAACTGATCACTCTCCTTATAGTGTATATGGTAACACTCATTGTTTCATGTTCAGTGTTTATATATATATCTTCTACTGTATTTTCCACTACATGCATCCACTGAAGTGGGCTTTAGCCCACAAAAGCTTATGCTCAAATAAATTTATGTGTCTCTAAGNCCAAGGACGGTAGGGCCCTTCACCTACAGGCCAAAAGAAACAAGCCAAGAAAACTATCTTCCGTTGGAGGCTCACGCCTCTACCAAAGATTTGCATTTTCAAATCAACACATTTCAGAACTTCTAACCAAAGCTAGCTGACCTCCGCGAGAGTCTCACTGAAGAGCACTGTTAAAACCTTCCTTAAATGTTGCAACGTCTTGTAGCTTACATGCTTCGATGTATATAAGTGCAGTGCTTGTTACTCGTTATGTTTAAAAGTTCTAGGTAGGACAATCACCTCCAGTGACAATTTACACTGTCGGTGATTGCGGGGCCGTGTTCATAAGAGAATAGGTCAAACGGGCTTAGCATTTTCCTTTTACCATACCAAAGCGGGGAACCACCACACACCTGACCCGCGAAGAAACCAATCAGAGACCGGATTTTTTTTCCAAGTCCCTGAGGAGGGAACTCGGCCGAATACCTCGAGGCGTCGTTCTCGTTTCCCACGCTGACGACTAAACAAAGCTTTCCTTCTTAACATTCCATCTTCTTTCAACACTATTCTAACAAACCTCTGTGACGACAAAAGGGAAGCCCAAGCTAATCGGTCGTGATGATTGCTTTCGATTTGTATTCTAACATGGCGTTTGGATTGCCTGGACTGGTTCATTGGCTATCTTTAAATCCGACTGTTTATTCCATCTTTCGTTCATAAACACCCATCAATTCCTGATTCGAGTACATTCTTAATTCGCAGTATTTACTTGTTCTGTATTTCTCTCGCTTTTTCTATTTTTATACTAAGTATCTTTATTAAAACTATGTAGGGTTTCTTATTCCTAGTCGGAGCGACAGAGGCGCAGAGGAATTTACTACTGCCACGGCTACGCGGGAAGGAGGGAAACAGCCCACTCCCTGTGTCTTACTTTCTCTATTCGTCCCAGGAGTGGAAAGACGGCTTTAACATGCACAAAGGTCAGGGTGAGATCTCTTGTGTCGAGACCTGACTGACGATTTCGCACAATGCATCGCCTCTCGGGAGGCTACCGACTTGCCTCTCTGGTTGCTATTCCAGGAGTTAAGCTAAGCATCTGCCCAGACTCACCCAAGGAATAAGGGGGAGGAGCTGGGGATGCAGATGCGGGAGAACCCAGGGGTTCCTGGGTCTTTGGAGGGGTCCCCCAAGGAAAAGGTTGGGGACCCGAGGAGGCCGAAACTCTAGGAAAAACTTGGGCTGGCTGCAAGCGGAGAGTGTGATCCAACTGGGTATAACAGCTGGAGGAGCAGTTCACTAGTAAGCCCCGATTTTACGCCACAGGTCAGCATCTTGGGC
>NC_133774.1:111294473-111303088 GCF_003597395.2 Chelonoidis abingdonii | reverse complement strand
CGATTTAAGGAGGCGGTAAAATCGATATTAATGACGACGTCATGTGAACGGATACAGCGTTAAATCGGTATATCGGCCATTAAACCGATTTAAAGTCACAGTGTAGACCTGGCCTCAGAAAGCAGCAAGAAGTTCAGTGTCCTGCAGGAATTTCAGTGGGAAGCCCCTAAGGAATCAGGCTGTCAGTACTGCATCTAACTTTGATTTCTTGCAATCTTGTTCTTTAGCTGATAACTTGGTCTTGCTTTGCTGAGCTATTGCTAGCTTCCTAGCATTGCCTTCTTGGTGCCCTGACATAGACCTCCATAGAATTTATTTTTTAAAAGTATCATCTTCATTACCCGTCAAGCATATTCCTGTTCAGATGATATATACTCCTGTATTGTATATGGTGTAGAGTACTCTTTCAGATCCAGAAATGTTAACGGATTGCCAATTGTTTAAATAAGAAAATGACGTGTATATTAGGAGACAGGACATACCTAGTGCTTCAAGTCAGGCACAGAAGTTAATGCTGCCCTCAGGCAGTTTTACTTTGCGCATCTCACAATTATGTGGCTGATAAGTCAAGCAAATTGCCTGACACTGACCATGATAGTGTTGTATGGGCAATTTATATTTATTTATTTTTCAGCTGGGTTTGCTCTTTAAGCACATATTTCTCCAATGTGTTAAACATATTTGCTATGGATGGTGAAAACAAAAGCCCCTATTTCAATATATGTGACTTCTTTTTACTACATCTCTTAGCTGAGAGTGGTGATACAGTGGTGCAGCTTATTTCAAAATGCTCTCTGTGTTTTTCTTTTATTCCCCTACATGACTTCAGGGGCCGAGAGCAAGTGGAAATGTTTAGTGAACCTCTACACCATTATATCTCTCCCTGAAGTGTTTCAATACATTTTTCTTGTCATACCTTAGTACACGGGTAGGCAACGTATGGCACACATGCCGAAGTGGCATGCGAGGTGATTTTCAATGGAACTCACACTTCTCGGGTCCTGGCCACCAGTCCGAGGGGCTTGGCATTTTAATTTATTTTTTAAATGAAGCTTCTTAAACATTTTCAAAACCTTATTTACTTTACATACAACAATAGTTTAGTTATACATTATAGACTTATAGAAAGAGACCTTCTGAAAAGGCATGCAAAACCTTAAATTAGAGTGAATAAATGAAGACTTGGCACATGATTTCTGAAAGGTTGCCGACCCCTTAGTACCGTGTGTTAAGATGTGTGTTGTGGGAAGCATCGCTGGGAAAGAGACAAGTATGGAAGTCTTATGGTATCTTTCATGGAAAATTCCCTGGGCATTTTACAGTTACCACAAGGTATAATTAGTAGTGACTCTAAAGGGGTCATTTTTAGGGCTGTCGATTAATCACAATTAACTCATGCGATAAACTCAAAAACATTAATCACACTTAAGCAATAGAATACCAACTGAAATTTATTAAATATATGTGGATGGTTTTTCACATTCTCAAATATATTGATTTCTATTACAACACAGACTAATAGGGGGAGGGATAGCTCAGTGGTTTGAGCATTAGCCTGCTAAACCCAGGATTGTGAATTCAATCCTTGAGGGGGGGCTACTTAGGGATCTGGGGCAAAAATTGGTCCTGCTAGTGAAGGCAGGGGGCTGGACTCAATGACCTTTCAAGGTCCCTTCCACTTCTAGGAGATTAGTATATCTCCTACTATTATACAAAGTATACAGTGCTCAATTTATATTATTTTTACTACAAATATTTGCACTGTAAAAATGATAAACAAAATAAATAGTATTTTCTAATGCACCTAATACAAATACAGTATTGCAGTCACATTATGGTGAACGTGTAACTTAAAAATGTAGATTTTTTTGTTACATAACTGCACTCAAGAACAAAACAATGTAAAACTGTCAAGGTTTTTTTCCCCACTTTGAACTTTAGCATCCAAAAAGTGGGGACCTGCATGATCACTTTTAAGCTTAATTACTAGCTTAAATTTGGTACACTGCCACCAGCCAAACATATAGTGTTTGACACACTTCCTGTTCCCCCAAAACCTTCCCTGGGGAACCCAAGACCAAAACCTCTTGGGTCTTAAAACAAGGAGAAATAAACCATCCCCCATTCTATCCCCCCTCAGACTTTCCCCTCCCTGTGTTGCCTTGGGAAGCTACGCAGATCCAACTTTGGATCTTAAAACAAAGAGGAATTTACCATTCCCTTCCTTCCCCCCACCCCCAATCCCTGGTGAGTTTAGACTCAATCCCTTGGATGCCAAAACAAGGAAAAATCAATCAGGTTCTTAAAAAGAAAGCTTTTAATTAAAGAAAGAAAAGGTAAAATTTATCTCTGTAAAATCAGGATGGAAAATGCTTACAGGGTACTCAGATTCATATAGCCTAGAGGGACTCCCCCCCACCCAGCCTGAGATTCAAAGTTACAGCAAACAGAGGTAAAAATCCTTCCAGCAAAAGACATATACAGGTTAAGAAACAATACATAAGACTAATCGCGCTTGCTGGCATATACTACAATTTGAAACATGAAGACTAATTCAGAAAGATTGAGAACACTGGGTGTACGTCTGGTCCCTCTTAGCACAAGAGTGAACGAACCAAAACAAACAGCACAAAACAAGATTCCGTCGCACAGACTTTGAAATTCTTGTGCTCCATTGTCCTCTGGTCAGGGTGTCCAGCCAAGTTTCACTGAGCTGCTTTAACGCCTTACAGGAACAGGACATTAACCTTAACCATCGTTTATAGACAAAACTTAGAGCTACAGTCCACTCAGTCCTACTTCTGTTCAGAGCCAATCGCTAAGACAAACAGAGTTGTTACATTGAGTAAAGAGTGCTGCTGGCTTTTAGTTCAACTGTCACCAGAAGTGAGAACCAGACATTTACATTGCACTTGTAGCTGGCATGCCAAGGTATTTATGTGCCAATATGCTCAAACATTCATATACCATTCCATGCTTCAGCCATCATCCGAGGACATACTTTCAATGCTGATTGATGCTCATTCTAAAAAATGTGTTAATAAATTGTGTAGCTTGAATCGCGATGTGGAAACTGTATGTCTCCTTTCTGGTTACCCACATATTTTCATGTTATATGCAAGTCCAGTGTGACTAGCATATGTCATTCATTTTAAGAACCACTTTTCCCTGCAATCTGACAAAACATAAGAAGATAACAATATGAGATTTTTTGGGTACATAATTCTACTTTTGTAAGTTTAACTTTCATGATAGAGATTTCACTACAGTACTTGTATTAGGTGAATTTAAAAATACTATTTCTTTTGTTTTTTACAGTGCAAAAATTTGTAATAAAAGTAAATATAGTGAGCACTGTATACTTTGTATTCTGTGTTGTAATTGAAATCAATATATTTAAAAATGTAGAAAACACCCTGAAATATTTAAATAAATGGTATTCTATTATTATTTAACAGCACGATTAAATCAACATTAATTTTTTTAATTGCTGATTAATTGTGAATACTTTTTTAACTGCTTGACAGCCCTTGTCATTTTTAAACAAATAACTTTTTGTCTGGACTCAGCTAAATTTGAATTTTTTTACATTAGTACTTAATGAATTCCAACTCTGGGGAGCAAAATGATAGAATGGAAAATACCACACCCCAATTGTATTGGAATGTGTCTCTTAGGTGGTCTCATTCTTCTGAGGTTCGGGTTGCAGTAAGTTAGCTGATCATTACAATTAAGAAAGGGTTCCTAGTTGGCCAATTTACTAGGTAAATCCATGGACACACATCATCTTCTCCTTTGGGGGAGGAAATCACTGAGTGACCCTACAGAGAAAGACATCCCCACTTTGGGGGTGGATTTGACCCAGTGCAGAAAGGACCTTGGGGCCCACTCTCAAACCTGGCAGATACTCTGGGATACATAGGGGACCAGGACCACCTTCATGGAAGCTCTGTGTCTTCTTGCTGGCTCTGGACCCCAGTCCTCTCCTTCAGCTCCTTGGCAATACTGCTCCACTGGAGCCATGCCAGCTAAGTTTTACTGGGTAGTCTCCAATGCTTTTGGGGGAAGCTATGAGGAAAGGATAATACAGTCCAAATCTGTATTATTTTATTTCATTTCTGTGGGTCTGGAGAGGGACAACATGCAACCTCCTATACTTTCCTCTGTCCCATGATGCTCACCTTCTCCCACACTGTCATCATCATGGCAGACCAAATAACACATGGCAGATGTTAATCATGTTGATCAGCGCACTACTAGAAGAGTGTTGAAATGCCAGAGTGATGACCCTGGTATAAGAATTTATATGCAATAGAATTAAATCTCTATCCTCTATGTAGGCCTCTGCTGGATAGGGAAGAGTACAGCACAGCTACTGAAACTCCCTTACGTAACAGGGGAAATTAATGTGCAGAGGTTTGTGTTTGTATGAGCAGTTGTAGGGAGCAGGGCTTGACCCATGGGAAACAGGCTGGCTCAGACATATACCTTGAGGAGGTACACATCAGACAGCATTTCTTCCACCGCATTCAGCACTCTCGAAGACAGTTGCATATTTGTTCCTTGTCTGAATCAAGACAACTTCTGTTCTCGTATATGTCTCCTGTGACTCCTTACTAGAAAAGGCAGTCAGTTAAAGCTAAGCTGTTGTACAATGCTGCATATTTCTGTGTCTCTTTTTGCTGAATCTCTTGTAGGCAAAGTAGGCAATGAAGAACTCTCAGAGCTGTGTGTGTGTGTGGGGGGGGAATGCTAGACATTTAAAGCATAATCAGAATGTAGTCCTTGATGTGTCTAATCTATTTTTGGGCCTAAATGATTTTCAAAACCCAGGTGAATTGAAACTATATAATAATTACATGAACAGTAGCCATAGGCAAATAAATAAATAAAAACAATTAAACAATCCTCTGTGTCTTAACTATAGTATAAATATAAATGCTGCAGATCAAATGTATATATGTGAGTTAAGAACTATACTGAAAACTAATATTCAATAAGTCCACAATAAAATTCATAACTGAGGTTGATATCACAAAATATGTGTTAGCCAATACTGCAATAAGAAACAAACATTCAGTGACCAGTGACTTGGCAGACAGAAATGGGCGGTCCAGTAAAAGTATGTTTTGATACAAACATCTGAATCAATATAATATTTGTACTATTTTATTAGACACCACATTGACATAAGAGTGTAAGGAGGCTGGAACTGATGACTGTACATTTCAGATAAACCATTATAAATTTGCTGAGCCTCTATAGTGACAGTAGATGATGATGATGACAGTGAAATGAGTGGGAAGAGAAGCTGAATGAGTTTGGTTAGGACACTTATTACTGCTTGGTGAAAGGTTAGCATAATGTCTAGCATAGTATTAAACACCTTTATTTAAGTGTATAGCAATAGTGTTTCTTCTAGGAAATAAGTTCCAAGATAAATGGCCAGTAAATCAATAAAAGCCTCAGTTTGTGGACTGAGATTTCATTTATTGTGAACCAATTATCTCCTCACATAGATCCTGTCATAGTATTAATCCTCAATTTGAACATTAGAGTTCAAATATGAAGTACTAGCATGACGTTCTCTAAGCTTAATCTCCAGCTTAGATCTGATAGGCTGCCACCAGGTCAGGAATTAATGGAGCCTGACCCCCCCCTTTCTTCTCTCTGGTGTCCCCCACCCTCCCTTGGGGGGACACCCAGATTCCAAATCCCTTGGATGCTAAAAACAGGGGAGAAAACCCCTTCCCCCCTCCTTCCCAGGCTTGTCTCTGGGTCTAGCCTGCGAGTATCAAGAAACCGGTTTCTCTGCTTCCCAAGAGATAAGCGTTCTCTACCCTCAGGACAATTGAGATGCAAAATACCAACAGCTTGGCTTTGCCTTTCCCCGTGCCTGCCTTCCCGTGAGGGAGACAGGTACCTGATACAGAGGTTTCACTTTCTCTGCCTTACTAGAAAAAGAAACTTCCACAAGTTTTGAAAAAAAGAAAGCTTTATATAGAAAAAGAGACAGTACAGACTAATAACTTGCATAAACATTTATACAGGCTCCTACTTAAGAAAATCTGAATACCCCAGTCTGATTTAAAAAATAGCCAATTTAAATAGACCAGCAATCACACACAGTAAGTACAAAGCAAAGCATATCATAGCCGATTTTACTTTGTTCTCGGTTTGTACTCACTGCCCCTTAGTAGAATGAGAAGAAGATTGGAATCAGCAAGGTAGCTTGTCCCTCACATCCGAGGAAACAACAAAGACCCAGCAATCCACATCTGTAAATACAACACAAAGCTCCTCACAGCCGAATTACTTTGTTTTCCTTTGTACTCACAGACTTTTAGTAGAATATTTGAGATAAGATGGAGTTAGAAGAAAAGCTTGTTTACTCATAGCCGAGGAAATAACAAAGACCCAGCAATCCACATCTGTAAATACAACACAAAGCTCCTCATAGCCGAATTACTTTGTTTCCCTTTGTACTCACAGACTTTTGGTAGAATATTTGAGATAAGAAGGAGTTAGAAGGAAACTTGTTTACTCACAGCCGAGAAAACAAAAAAGACCCCGAGTATACAAATTCCCGCCCCTGACTTTAAACAATCCAGTTCTCTGATTGGTCCTCTGGTCAGGTGTTTGGTTACCCTTTCCAGGTAAAAGAAACTTAACCCTTACCTTACCTATCTACTTATGACAGATCCCAATAAAAATATAACTTTATGTGGATTTCTTAGTTAGTACTATCTACACGTACTAACAAATAACAAAACTGAAGGAAAGGCAGAGCTATACCTGAACCTAATAATAACAAGAGAAAAATGCCATGTTTCATTGTGACTAAACTAATTCTTAGAAATAAATAGGAATGAGTATTAATAGATCATGATGTGAATACCTGTCAGCAAGGAATTATATCAGAAAATGTTCATAACAAAACATTATAGCAATGAACACTACAGCTACTGTATGAATAGCCAGCTGTACATACAGTACAATCAAGAAAGTTTTACTTATCAGACTTATTAATAAGTTGGCTTTCAAGATATTCCATTCACAACAAGCAATGAAGACCATTCTGTTCATTTCATATTAAGAGACTAATAAAACAAGAAAAAGCATCCAAGAGAGCACAATGTTCAAAATTCAGAAAATAAAATGGCCACTGAACTCTGCACAGAAGGATAGTGCTTAGAAACATACAAATGCAGTACACAGAGAACAAAAAAGCATGAAAGTTTCATAGCTATGTACAGCACATTGGAGACTTTACAAGAGGTCATTTTACATGCCACCACCTGTGCTGAAATCAGATAGTAACCAGAAGGTGATGATCATGCATTCTAAGTGCCCAAGAGAGTGCTACCTAAACAATTCTGGGGAATAAGGAAGCCTCTAAGAACATTATCTTTAAAACATTTGGGAACTGAATGCAGCAACCACGTTTTAAAAAAAACCCAACAACAGAATATTAAACTTTTTGTGTGTGTGTGTGTGTATATATATATATATATATATTCATATTCAGTAAACAGTAATTTATATAAACCCTCTGCAATTTTACTGTTACTTAAATGTCAATTGAATTCACCATGTGCTCAGCCCTGGTGGTGCTGGGCCTTCAGGTCCTGAGTACTTAAGCATGTGCTTAACCATCAACGTGTGCAGTCCTACTGAGGGCAATAGAGCTATGGCAATTTATACCAGATGAGGATCTGGCTCACTGTTTGTATATGGATGATTTAGTAAATGGATTTAATGATGAAATATGACATCCTGTACCACATCCTGCATCTAACCAATGATGTTAGTCACAATACTTTGTTCATCTCCATCTCCAAGTCTTTCTCCACGCTGCCCCTTATTATGCAATATTTTTCTCTGTTCCAGACCAACAGGCCCAAACCATGTCCTCAGTCAAATCTCACTTAAAAGTTCACTTCTTCCACAGTTTGCACAGAAAATGGTGCAAAATCATCAACATTATAAAACAGACTTTCTCTCTTCTGAGTTTACCACCGCATCCTATCTACTCTACATATCACATTTAGTCTGTAAGGTCTGGTATGGACTGTCTTTATTTTATGCCCTGTATAGCTGTTAGTACATTGACATGATTCAGTCAGTGGAAATCACTCTCATGAGTTCAATGGGTTTTGCATTAGGCTTTTGTTGCTTATTAACAAGTAATACATTAGTAAATAAGGATATACAAATAAGAATGAATTAATATAGGGGAACGACAAGGAAGATGTCATACTGATCCTACACAAATGTTATCCCAGAACCAAAATGCAACACTTTAAAGTAGAAGTTATTAAAATAGAAAAGATAACAGCTGTGTAGTATCATCTGAGCCATCCCGTGGATATAATAGTATTACTTGACTATTTACATGTTTTTCTCTGTCTAGGTACTGTCTGTTACAGCTATCCCCCTATTCCATTTTGTTTCTTACAGCTGTCCCCATACTCCATTTTGTTTTTGTTCTCCTGTGGCCTCCCCTCCCTGGCTGTTAAGTTGTTTACCAGGGCCACTGCCCTTCTCAAAGGGAGGGCCTCTTAAGTTGTTTACCAAGAGCCATTGCCCTTCTCAAAGGGATGGCCACTTGTGCT
>NC_133774.1:111260299-111294448 GCF_003597395.2 Chelonoidis abingdonii | reverse complement strand
AAAACTACCCATTGAGGAGAGAAAATATCTTAAAGTGTATGTCAGGAAAGGTAGCATGCAGATTAATGTAATATTATTCATTTGCAGAGAAAAACTTCCCTTGGAGCACATTTTGCAAATCTTATATAAGTTCCGCACCTCTTTACTTCCTCTCCTTTCAAATTCAGTGTTAATACTTTTCCCTCTATGAGTTTGCGACTACTGGATTTGGCAGCGTAAACACTTCGTTCTTCCCTTTTTCATTTTTTGTTTTTTACAAGTTTCTTATTACTACTCCGTTTGGCCTTTGATGGTCATAACTCACAGATTCTTCTTCAAATCCATCTCAGACCCACTTGTTGTGTGCCTACTGAAATAACAGCTGATTGTGATTATGCCAAAAACCTTTTAAATGACTGGGAATAACTATATGTGTATGTACTGTAGATAGCCCATAATTGTGTGAATTTAAATTGCATTACACCACCTCAGTCAACCATGGTTTGTCATTGTTGTCTTAAATTAGCGGTTACTCTTAGGCAAAGAATCTTGTGTTCTAGTGGGTTTCTAGGTCTTGTCTAGCCTGTGATCATCACTAGCTGGTATTTCATGAAGATTATCAATTTATCTCACAACATGCTTGTGAGGTATAGACATATAATTATGTTTACAGATGGGGAACTGAGGCACGAAAGATTAAGTTGTCATGGTCAATAGAAGTTGTGGCAGAACAGGAATTGAAACCAATATTTGAATCCCACTCCAATGCCTTAGAACATGACTCCTTTCTGGTTCGCAGTGTCGAACTGCAATACAGATAATAAATTATAGGCTGTTAAAGTTTCCTGTACCTGTCCTGCCAGAGGTATAGTGGGATCTTGGGACAAATTAACCAGTGGGGCAAATAAGCTTTATTAAGAAATGCAAAAAAACAGGGAAATCAATAGTGAAGGGTATGGGGTTTGTAAGGTAACAATTGGGGAGGATTTCTTTAGCAAAAGTATAGGGGGTTTCAATGAGTGGAGTACAATACAGTGGGTAAATTACAGTTGGTAACCAAATTAACACTGCAGTATAATGGTAACAGGTAAGCTAACTTTCTTGTAAAGGGTGTGCACAGCAGCATATAGCACAACAGTTATGGGTAATATGTGTCACACGGGTAGTGTAATGTACAATTGGTTGTTAGAGAGAAAAAAAGGGTAATAATGGGTAATGCTAGACTTCATAAATACAATTGAGGTTGGGGCAGGGAGACGACTACCAATTATACAGACACAGCAAAATTTATCTATGATCTATTAACCAAGATAACACAATTAGCAAGTAACAGAAACAAGCAACAATATGTTTTTAACACTGACTTCAGAGCACTAATACAAACAGTTCTCTAACCAACTTAATCACAGCTATGCAAATGAAATTACAACGATTAGACTAAGAACTGATTTTAAAGGTGCACCTTACAGCATGGGGGGGGGCTGAAGCTGGCAGTCCAGAGGCAAACTAGGCAGCAGCACAGGCTTATTTTAGCAGCAAGTGCTGTGGACGTTAAGTAGAGTTTTAAGACACAGACATAGTAGCTTAGTCCTGAGGCTGGGGAGACAGAGCAGCAGCTAAAATAATAAAATAAAAGTATAGAGAGTTCACAGAGGATTTCTTACGTCAGCCCCAAAGGAAGCAGCAAGGTTAAAAGCAGCAAGATCATCAAAGGCTAGGTATGGGGTACTCGAATAATCAGGAGATCTCTCAGGCAGCATATTCAGATCTTCCAATGGGGGGGTTCAAAAAACAGGGGTAGCTCAAAAATAAAACGAGAGCAGAGAAAAGGACCCCCCGAACCCCTGGCTGATCAGCCAGGGCAGCAATGCAGGAACTTCTGAATCTTAGTGTATTAAAAGTGTCTTTTAAAGGCCAAACTCAGGCAGTTCCCCAGCCATACTGTTGGATAGGCTCATCTCTGTCACATTGGACAGGAGCACAGAAAAAAAAACTGTAGGTGAGCACAGAGCATGTCTGGGAGACTTGCAATAGGTGACTCCAAAGCACATGAGGCCTATCTCATGCCCTAAATCTTAAAACAACAATCAGGTCTTGCAGCTCTTGGACAATCTACCTCCTACATCGAGCCAGGTTTAACAAGGTGATACAGACAACCCTTTGACATGGGCAGTGTCGCCCGTAGCCAACGCGTAGACTTACCAGAGCACTAATACAAACCAAGTTCTCCTAACCTAACTTAATCGACAGTATGCAAACATGAAATTACAACGATTGACTAAGTAACTGATTCTAAAGTGCACCTTAGCAGCATGGGGGGGCTGAAGCTGGCAGTCCAGAAGGCACAACTAGGACAGGCAGCACTAGGCTTATTTTAGCAGCAAAGTGCTGTGGACGTTAAGTAGAGATTTAAGACACAGACCATAGTAGCTGAGTCCTGAGTGCGGGGAGACAGAGCCAGCAGCTAAAATAATAGAAATAAAAGTATAGAGAGTTCACAGAGGATCTTACGTCAGCCCCAAAAGGAAGCTAGCAAGGTTAAAAGCACGCAAGATCATCAAAGGCTAGGTACGGTCTCGACAATCAGGAGATCTCTCAGGCAGCATAATCGTCAAGATCTTCAATGGGGGGGGTTCAAAAACAGGGTACGCTCAAGAAATAAAACGAAGCAGAGGAAAAAGGAACCCCCAGAACCACCCTGGCTGATCAGACCAGGGCAGCAATGCAGGAACCTTCTGAATCCTTAGTTATTAAAAATTCCGTTTTAAAGGCCAAACTCAGTGCAGTTTCCCCAGCTCAGTAGTTGGATAGGCTCATCTCTGTCAACATGGGAAGGAGCACAGAAAAAAAAACTGGAAGGACACAAGACATTCTGAGATTTCAATGGTGACTCCAAAGCACATAGGCCTCATCATCATGCCCTAAATCTTAACACACAATCAGGTCTTGCAGGCTCTTGGACATACTACCTCTACATCGAGCCAAGGTTTACAAGGTCGATACAGACCAACCCTTTGAACAGCAGTGGTGCCCCCATATAGCAGCAAACCCCTCCCCAATTGTCTACCTTAACAAACCCCATACCCTTCACTATTGAATTTTCCCTGTTTTTTGCATTTTCTTAATAAAGCTTATTTTGCACCCCACCTGTGTGGTAATTGCTCCCCAAGATCCCATATACCTGCTGGCAGGGACAGGTACCAGGAAACTTTTAACAGCCCTATAATTTATTATCTGTATTGCAGTTAGACACTGCGAACCAGAAGAGGAGTCATGTTCTTAAGGCATTGGAGTGGGATTCAAGATATCTGGTTTCAATTCCTGGTTCTGCCACAGACTTCTAGTGTGACCATGGACAACTTAATCTGTCAGTGCCTCAGTTCCCCATCTGTAAAACAGGAATTATATGTCCTTACCTCACAAGCATGTTGTGAGGATAAATGCATTAATCTTCATGAGATACTCAGCTAGTATGATCACAGGGGCTATACAAGTACCTAGAAAAACACTAGGAACACAGATTCTTTGCCCTAAGAGTATACCGGCTAATTTAAGACAACATATGACAAACAATGGTGGGGACTGAGGATGAGTGTAATGGCAATAAATTCACACAATTATGTGGCTTATCTACAGTACATACACATATTAGTTATTCCCAGTCATTTAAAAGTGTTTTTGGCATAATCACAATCAGCTGGTTGATTTCCAGTAGGCACCACAACAGAAGTGGGTCTTGAGATGGGATTTGAAGAAGAATCTGGTGATTTTATGACCATCAAAGTCCAAAGAGGGAGTAGTAATAGAGAAACTGTAAAAAACAAAAAATTGAAAAAGGGAAGAAACTGAAGTGTTTACGCTGCCAAGATCCAGTAGTCTGCAAACTCATAGAAAGGGAAAAGTATTAACAGAATTTGAAAGGGAAGAGGAAGTGAAGAGAGGTGGGAACTTATCATAAGAATTTGCAAAAATGTGCTCCAAGGGGAAGTTTTTCTCTTGAAAATGAAATACTATTTACATTTAATCTGCATGCTACCTTTACTGGACATACACTTTACAGAGATATTTTCTCTCCTCAATGGGTAGTTTTTTTGTGTGAAAATATTCAAGACATTACATTATGTCAAGAGAAAGTAAATGTTTAAAAGGGCAAATAGACTCTTCCAAAGAAACCTCACCTCATAGGGCTGAGGGGAAATTACAAAGACACCTTATGAAAGCTTCTCCCAGGGACAGAGAGGCACAGTGAGTTGTTGCTATTTCCATAGAAACATGAAGAAAGATTTCATGTCATGCCCAAGCTGTGGAATGATAGAAGTGGCTTGAAGGATGAATGTGTAAATATGCTGGTCAATAGCTCCAAAAGGAATCCTATTTTAATGACATCAAATTTAGAGAAATTTGAGGTGAGCAAGAATGCCCTTAGCAAAACACTCCAGAAACAAGAGTTGCTTTCACATACAGCAGAAAGAGTTTTCTAATTCCAAGGTCCTTTGTCTTTCTTTTAAGAAACTGCCTGTACAATGATGCCAAACATGCTACACAAACCTGGCCTACAGTTCTGGGAAAGTGGGAGCAGTTTATGCTTACAGGAAAAGCTAAAGTGGCAGAAACAAGACCCTTTAAATATTATCTTTTCCAAGCTACTGGAGCCAGTTCTGGCCTAAGACATCATTGCTAGACATAATTAGGCTAGAGAAATATTATTTGCAGGGATGAGTTTTAAGATCATTTTTCTCTCTCATCACATTCACAAAAACTTATTATTTGTAGCATGTGCATGTGTGGCAAGATCCAGTCCATCATTATTGTCTCTGTGCTAGAGATCTGTCTGGGGACATGGGGATTGTATGTTATTAGATGCAAAAAGTGTGGTATTCTTGTTTAACTACAGTAAAGTCAGCAATCTGGCCTGAGGGTTTGGGGACACATTCCCTGTGGTGCTGTAGAGTTGTCAGCATTATGCCCAGACCCTTAAATCATGATATTTCACATATCTACCAAAAGCATTTAATTGAATTTAGTGATCTCTAGTTACTTGCAGCTTACCACCATTGCAGTCAGAAATAAATTAGCCATTGTAGAGTGGGCGCATACTATGTGTGCAGTACTAACAGCAGAGGGCATTGATGGATTCCTGTAAAAGGTCTTGTCAGGTCTGACACATGAGCTGTGGAGAACACCATCATCATTTTGGTGCTGCGGTGTTGTTAAGCAGAGTCCCTTATACAACAACGTATACCAAGGGCCTTTGTTTTAATCATTGTTCTGTGATTTTCTCATCCATCATCATTCACAATGGCCATTGACATACACAAATATGGTTGGCTCAACTCTTAGTGGGAAGGCTTTGGGCAGGGTGTTGGAAAACATTGCAGAGGGTCTTCATTCTGTTAATTAAACATTTTCTGTCTGTACCTATACTTGTGATTAGCACACACAATAAGTTTTCACTGCAGACAACAAAGTCAGTGTTTTCTTATTCTGAGAGAGGAAGTGGCAATGTTAAAAGGGAGACACCTACCCTGAGAAAAAGGAGAAGCATGAGGAAGGCTCATCAGAGTTGTTGAGGGAAAGAACAGGTTATGGGGAAAGAGGAAGTTAGCACGGAGAGAATCTGAGCCCTAAAAAATTAAAAATGATATCCATGTGGAAAATCTGCAGCAACTGTTGAGATCATATCCAAACGCTTTATTTTTAGGGGTACAGGGAAAACACCATTTTGACTTCACTTAGTTGGCAAGTATGGATCACAAACCAGAGAGACTGTGAATACTATCCTGCGGAGTTCACAGTTGGCAGACAGACAGCAAAGAATTTCAGGGCTGTTTTTCCTAACAGACAAAAGCATAACAAGATCCAATGGCTGGAAGTTGATGCTTGAAAAATTCAAACTGGAAATACTTTTTTTTTTTAAAACAGTGAGGGTAATTAACCGTTGGAATAGCTGCCAAGAAATGTAGTGGATTCTCCATTGGCTGAATGCTTTAAATCAAGATTAGATGTTTTTCCAAAATAGATGCTCTTTTTTAAACATAAGCTATGGGCAATTATGCAAGGACTACTAGATAAAATCATCTTGCTTGTAATTACACAGGAGGTCAAACTACATGATTACAGTGATCTCTTCTGGCCTTATGAATGTCTAAAAAAATTAATACGGTCTAATAGTATCTGGAAGGAAAGAGAAATGTGTATGTATGCATTACTCTACATGTATGAGGAACTCATGCTAAGGTGATGGGGCCTATATAAAGAGCTATATATTTACATGTGTATAAGATAGAACTGGTCAAAATGTTGTAGCTGAAAGATGGAGGTTCATTTACTATATGTTTATGTGAAACTTCAAACAAATAGAATGAACACAATGAAAAATTCCATTTTTAATAGAAATTGTTTCATTTCAGTTTCTGAATGCTGATTTTTAACATTTTGAATGATTTTCCCCCTTTCTTTCTACCATTTTCCACTGAATCCAAGGAAAGAATGATATCTAGAGATTTGAGATTCCCTTTAACCCTCTTATTATTTTCTTTTTTTCCCCTCCATTTTTCCCATTCTGTAAATTTTCAAAACTTCCAACTTTGCAATGTTAGAGATAAAAGAACAAAATGACACTGTAATTCTGTCTTGTCACAGTTCAGGGCAGCTGCACCTGAATTTCTCCTCAGAAGTCAAACATAACATAAGAACAGTCATACTGGGTCAGACCAAAGGTCCATCTTGCCCAGTATTCTGTCTTCCGAAACTGGCCAATGCCAGGTGACCCAGAGGGAATGAACAGAACAGGTAATCATCAAGTGATCCATTCCCTGTCACTCATTCCCAGCTTCTGACAAACAGAGGCTAGGGACAACATCTCTGCCCATCCTGGCTAATAGCCATTGATGTACCTATCCTCCATTAATTTATCAAATCCTTTTTTGAACCCTGTTATAGTCTTGGCCTTCACAACATCCTCTGGCAAAGAGTCCCATAGGTTGACCATTTGTTATGTAAAGAAATACTTCTTCCTGTTTGTTTTAAATCTGCTGCCTATTAATTTCATTTGGTGACTCCTAGTTCTTGTGTTATAAGGTGTAAATAACACTTTCTTATTTATTATCTCCACATCAGTCATGATTTTATATACCTCAATCACATTCCCCCTTAGTTGTCTCTTTTCCAAGCTGAAAAGTCTCAGTCTTATTAATATCTCCTCATACAGAAACCATTCCATACCCTTAATCATTTTTGTTGCCATTTTCTGAACCTTTTTCAATTCCAATGTATCTTTTTTGAGATGGGGTGACCACATCTGCACTCAGTATTCAAGATGTGGGCATACCATGGATTTATATAGAGGCAATATGATATTTTCAGTCTTATTATCTATTCCTTTCTTAATGATGCCCAACATTCTGTTTGGGTTTTGACTGCCACTGCACATTGAGTGGATGTTTTCAGAGAACTATCCACAATGACTCCAAGATCTCTTTGAGTGGTAACAGCTAGTTTTGACCCCATCATTTTATATGTATAGTTGGGATTATGTTTTCCAATGTCCATTACTTTGCATTTATTAACATTGAATTTCATTTGCCATTTTCTTGCACAGTCACTTAGTTTTGAGAGATCCTTTTGTAGCTCTTCACAATCTGCCCAGGACTTAACTATCTTGAGTAGTTTTGGATAATCCACAAATTTTGCCACCTCACTATTTACCCCTTTTTACAGATCATTTATGAATATGTTGAATAGGACTGGTCCCAGTAGAGACCCCTGGGAGACACCATTATTTACCTCTTTCCATTCTGAAAACTAACCATTTATTCCTACCCTTTGTTTCCTATCTTTTAACCAGTTACCCATCCATGAGAGCACCTTCCCTCTTATCCCATGATCGCTTACTTTGCTTAAGAGCCTTTGGTGAGGGCCCTTGTCAAAGGCTTTCTGAAAATCTAAGTATGCTATATCCACTGAATCTCCCTTGTCCACATGTTTGTTGACCCCCCTCAAAGAATTCTAGTAGATTAGTGAGGCATGATTTCCCTTTACAAAAACTGCGTTGACTCTTCCCCAACAAATTATGTTCATCTAAGTGTCTCATAATTTTATTCTTTACTATAGTTTCAACCAGTTTGCTCAGTACTGAGGTCAGACTTACCAGCCTGTAATTACCAGGATTACCTCTGGAGCCCTTTTTAAAAATTGGGGACACATTTACTATCCTCCAGATATTTGGTTCAGAAGCTGATTTAAATTATAGGTTACAGAGTACAGTTAGTAGTTCTGCAATTTCACATTTGAGTTCCTTCAGAACTCTTGGGTGAATACCATCTGGTCCTGCTAACTTATTACTGTTTAGTTTTTCAACTTGTTACGAAACCTCAACTATTGACACCTCAGTCTAGGAAGTTCCTCAGATTTGTCACCTAAAAAGAATGGCTTAGGTTTGGGAATCTCCCTCACACCCTCAGTTGTGAAGACCGATGCAAAGAATGCTTTTAGTTTCTCCACAATGGGGCACCTACTCTCAGGATTCCAGCTCTCCAGCCGTTACTTTTTGGATGAAGACTCATGTCTCTCTCCCCTCTGACCAATGTTTTTCCAGGCTGCACAGTTCCCTGCCTTCAGTGTGTTATTCCCAGAATAGACAGGTTGCCAAAGGACACCCACTTGCTTTCTCTTCAGAGAAATAGATGTCATTGCTACATCTACAAGTTACCACATAGTTCTTTATACATAAGCCTATTTTATTCTTAAGGTAAAAGCACCAAAATGAAAAATATATTAAAAACAATATAAAAATCTATGTACATGCTAATAAGCTTCACAGAGTTCCCCCTAACATGGATTCTGGCTGAAGCAGTTCTTCAAACCCTAACCCAAAGTGGGGTTCATTGTGGTTGCAAGTTCATCACAGCTTCAACTCAGAACAAACATTCATAACGTTTAATCCACACTAAATACAGGTCTTTGAGCTGCAGTTTTCAGGAATAGGTAATTAGTAGACAGTGGGTATTCCTCCCCATGGCATAGCTTCCAGAGTGTGGATTTGAAGTGGGGTATTTGCATTCCCCAGGTACTTCCTAGGAAATCCACTTCACAGATACTATTCCAAAAAAAAGCCCTTTAAGTTTCTAATACCTTCCAGAAATTGCATAAATCAGTGTCCTAGAGAAGGTAATACGTATAATTCCACAATAACACATACAGAATTGCATTTTTAATACAATTGTCTCCAGAGATGATAAACTTAGTCCAATAAACTTCATTCAAAATATTGTAGGTTATATTCTCAGTCTATCACATGCCCCTATGACAGACAGTAACTTTTCCCCGTTTGAAAGGAATAGAGTAGAAAAAGGGGAAAAAATGAAATGATAGAGGCAAACCAAATGTTCATTTCATTGCACTGAGTAAAAAAAAAGGAAAAACTAAAGGGAGGAGGAAGGAAGAAAAAATTAAATGTGATGTGAAATTTCAACGTTTTGAAAATTTGAATTTTTTTAAAAAAATTTTAGCAACAAATGTTGAAAACAATGCAAAATCATTCCATTACAAACCTTGGAAATGGAAGCTATTTCAAAATGTTTCATATTTTTTTCCCCATTTTTCCAACTAACTCTAATATAAGAACTGCTGAAAGCTGCGTGTATGTAGCTCTGTTTCTTTAATTTTATTTAATGTCTTTAGTTTATTCTTTTATAGATTCCAAGAAAGAAATATGGTGATCATCTGACCTTACGTATAACACAGGCCATAGAACATTCCCAAAATAATTCCCAAAGCATATCTTTTAGCAAAAATCTCCATTCTCTGTATATTTTTGTGTAGCATGATCTGTAGTGAGGAAGTGTTGTGTATTCCTTTGATTATCTGCATTTTACTGTAGACAAGGGCAGTATATTTGCCTGGCTCAACAGGACAGGTCTCACTGGTTCTTCTAAGAAGGAATCAGTTCAGAGAGAAAAGGGATTATGAGACTCTCTGCATATGATGAGAAAGATGAAACTTCTGCTCTCACAGCAAGAACATTCTATTATTTAACACAAAGGTGTTAGTTGGCAATGTTTTTCTTCAGCACCTCCAAAGTATGTTAAATGTGATGCCATTTTATGTGATATATACCTTGTTCTTAAATGGGAAAGGGGCAAAAAGAAGATGCTGCCATTATCTGTCAGAGTTGTATACTGGAGATTTAATGTACGGGCTTTGGTTTATGTATAAAGGCTTGATCATCATATGTAATCCTCTTGCTACATGTGTGGCAAGCACAGCTGTCAAATGAACTATTCCATGGATCTACCTAAATAGTTCCCTTGCAGACAGAAACACTGAACTCCTTCAGAGTTGTGCAAAGGAACTAGAGTACAATGGAGGACACAGCCTCATGACTAGATCGAGACTGATAGATGTGAATGAGATATACCATTGCCAATATTTGAGCTGGGCACAAAATATCCATAAGTGCACCAAAGTTCATAAAAAGCCTCAGCCCAACTATGCAATATTTAGAAAACAAAAGAAATATAGATGATGCGAAAGCAAATAGGTTTTAAACCATACCTGATAACTCTCTGGCAAAGGGAAAAGAGAAGAGGAGGCAAAGAACATGCCAAGCTAAAGGACAAGACCATGTACTGGAAGAAATCTTGAATACATGAACTGCTCTGCAGCCTGACAATGCCAAAATAAATTTAATGTGGGAAGTTAAAAGTATGCCCCTTTTTATCTGTTTTCTGGCTCCGAGCATTAACTATCTTCCCAGTCAGGGACTGCCGTTCTAAATTCCCCTCTATATTTTTTTGGTGGTTTGCATTGCCTCAGCCTGCAGCTGTGGGATTATACCGTCCTCCTTCAGGAAATTCACAAATAAATCACTTACTAAAGTTATACAAAAACATGGTGTTAAACATTGGACCTTTTCACTGTTTGTATGAAACTATTGGCAGGGGGAAATGGAAAAAGTGAACTCATTAGCAATCAACCCCAAACCACTGTGGATCTGTTACATTAGCTAGATTCCCTTAAGGTTTATGTAGAAAAGCTCTGAGGAAACACCACACAGGACTGAGAGATGATTAATCTGCTTCCACAGTATTTTAAGACTCTCACTTAAAGAGCAACTCTTGTTTACTGAAAGGTTTCAGAGACATCCTCAGCCCTTGGGAAAGAGGGTTTGCAATGAGCTGGGAGAACAAGGCATGGTGCTTATTGCTGCTGACCTTCAGTTACCTGTGAGGTTTGGTTAACTGAAGAGTTAGATAGTTGGAGTTGCTGAGCTAATTGAGTGTCTGACTTGGCAAAGCTTGCTCTTCCTTTCTTCAGTTACCTGCGGTATACTGGGGGGCAGGGTAGGGTGGGGTGAAAGGAGAGGGAGTCAGAAAAATGTTTTCTTGTTCATCTGGAAAATTAACATTTACCTCAGAAACTTTCATGCTTTAGCCCGTGGTAAAGGGTAACTTTCCCACAGTGAAAACACATGTTACAGTGGCTCCCCTACAATTTGATTCTGGCCAGATAAACTCTGCCCTAAGAACCACACCGTTCCAAATGACTTCAATGGCAGACAATCCACGTGGGCAGAATTAACAAATAGATTTAAATGCTATAGCTACTGTCCAGAAAATGTTTTAATGACAGATTTGTCTATGTACCTATGTTCCTAGTTTGTTTTTTTAATCTCTTACTAAGAGTTGCATAGAGAGCTGTAATTTTTATCAACACTGAGGAATGAGATAGAATCCTAGTTAAAGAGGAAGGGAAACAGATCTCTTCTGTTTAAGAACTGTGTGTCTCTTCATTATCTTATTAGTAATGCAAATCTTGGGAGCACTACTTAGTGCAGAGGAGAGTATGGAATCTCCCAGCCAGGGCCGGCGCTTTCATTTAGGTGGCCTAGGCAATTGCCTAGGGCGCCAGGATTATTGGTGGGTGGCATTTTGCCAGAGGAGGCAGCAGTCGGCTGCTCCGTGGCTCTGGTGGAGCTGCCGCAGTCATGCCTGCGGATGGCGGACCTCCCACAGGCACAACTGCGGCAGCTCCACCAGAGCTGCGGAGCAGTCGACTGTCTGCAGCCACGACTGCGGCAGCTCCACCAGAGCCGCGGGACCAGCGCATGGGGCGGCGAAATTGCCGTGCGCCTAGAGCGCTAAAACCCCTAGTGCCGGTCCTGCTCCCAGCTACTGTAAGTGTTTCTCTACACTTGTTCCTTTCTATGTCTGCATGAAATTCAAGATTCTTTATCACATTTTCCATAGACTCCAGAACTTGGTTCCTGACTCTTTTTTTTAAAGGCCCAATTTTGGCCCCACTGTAGACTTTGTACTCTCTTCAGGTGGCATGCAGTAGCTAAAGAGGTCACTCTCTGAATGCAAGAGCAGCTATAATTAGACTCGCACTGCCTCTGCTGTAGGTGTGGGGCTGGGAATGTGTTCATGTCAGGAGAAGGAGTAGCGAGAGTGTTTTGCATTTTAGATATTCTGCGTTATGAAACAGGCCTTACAAATCCACAAGAAGGCTGCCATAAGTTAGAGTGAAGAATCAGGAACCTAGGGCTCTCTCTGTATTTTGGTATTGCAAAGCCAGTTTAACTATCCATTAGGGAAATCCCCAGGTAAAGGGGAATTATCCACCTCCCACATATTTGTAATGGGGGTGATCAGCAAAATAGGAGACTGGCTGGAGAGCTGCTGTGCTCCAGGAATCCCTGGCTATCAGAATGATCTCTTGCAGAATTCTGCAGCAAATATAACTTACCAAACCTGAAGGCAAAACATTTTTGTGGAGTTAAGAAGGTGCCTAACTCATTCTCATAAGAAACAATTTAGGCATCTAAATCATCTGATTCCAGGAGAGGGGATCCCAGCTGTAGATAGTCATCTTTCTGTAGAACGGATTTAGGCATCTAGCACACCTCTCATCAGCATCTCCCAATAGAGCCCAGCTTTCTTAGATTGCATTGTAAGGTACCTCTCTCTCCTGCTATACATTCTATAGGAAGCTTAAGTACCTAACTCAGGCTTTGTGGGTAACAATGCTGTTTCTGTGATTTTTCTAGGCAGCTAAAAGTTCTCCAACATAGTGTCCAGTGTCACAATGCCCAAGTCCCTTTGTGGATCCAGGTCATAGTACCTTCTGTTAGCTCAATACTGATCCGGGTTCCTACTCCTCCCAGTATTTCTTCCTTCTAATTTACTCAGTCTGTAAGGAGTACAGTACCCAGCAATGAGCCAACAGGTTAATTTCAGTATTAATGGGCCAGATTTTCAAAGGTTTTTAGGTAGCTTTGTTTCACATACTGAATAGTTATGTGAGAGGAGTCAATGCTTGAAAACCTAAACTCATTCCTTATTAAGAGAACTATTTACAGGGATGGTCTAACTGCAGTTAGCATTCCAGCCATGTTTACACCAGCTGACTTCCTGGTACTTCTTCCAAAGTCTTCCCTCCTGAAACTTGTGCTTCACCCTCCAAGTTCTATACAGGTAGCTAAACCCCTAAAGATGCAGAAAGGGGTGTAGAGATTTTCAAAAGTGCTTAGGCACTGAACTCCTATTGAAATCAATGGGAGTTAAGGGTCTAGGTGCTTTTGAAAATCTCCCCCCCAGCAGCTATATTCACATTTAAGTATTGAAATATCTTTGAAAATCTGACCCCAAGGTCAAAATTTTCAAACTTGGGTGCATAAAGTAAAGAATCTAAATCCAAAATTAGGTAGCCAAACAAAAGTGGGGAGTGGGGAGCATCTACATCATCCATCAATGCTTATGGATATAATCCATAGTATCCTTCACAACCAATGCAGGCTTTCAGAAGAGATTTGAAGAAAGCAAAGGAAACAGGCCAACATTTTCAAACTTAGGTGCTTAAGCCAAGCAAGTGCATGAATAGGGAAGTACATAAGTAAAAGCTCATTTGTTTTTCAGAGGTGTCAACACTGAAATTAATGAGAGCTATAGGTACTCACAACCCTGAAAATTAGGTCATTTTTATGTAGGTGCCTACATATATATTTAGATGCTTAACTTTATGCTCTGGCTGTTTGTTAATAGATCTCTGCAATACTTGCTTCAGAGTGTTTGTACAAATATTTTATTCGGTTTTATCCATGTGGCTTTGTACCCTCCCCACTCAATTTTTGCTTTGAGTTTCATGTTCAAACAAACTCAAACTCTCAAAGTAAAACTGGTGAGTTGCACCTGGTTTCATGTTAAAATCTTGAAAACTGCATATTTCCCATCATGTAAAATGATAAAATAACCAAGTTTCAAGTCAGCTAATTAACCAAAAGAAATGGATATTTTTTCCCCCAAGTATATGTAGGTTATTCAGAAGCATATCTCTTAACTATCATTAAACCACAAAAAAATTAGCTGTATCCTTTTCTGGACACCCTAATATTTACCAGTATATATTGTTAGCATACCTCAGCTTTCTGTAAAGGGCTGTCTTTTATCCTTCCAATTTGTTAAGATCGAAGAAGCAAAACAGTGGAAGTGGTATGGACCTTATAATTTATTTTGACAAGCCTCAATAATTTTAATGCTACATAGCCATTAATTGCCAGTAATATCTCCTAATCCAGGTGTAATTGATTAGCAGTTACAGCTATTTTTCTGTTTGCTTTAAGAAACTACCCATCCCAGTCAGAAAGATGTGACATCATTAATTCTGCCCTGCTGCTTTAAGGGAAATTAATAATCAATGTTCCTTATACTCTCTTTAATTTGCACTGTAATAGGGACAAAATAGTCTACTTAACCTGACTAAGAAATATGTGGTAAAACAGATTCTTCAGCATTAGCTGAAATCTACTCTTTCCTGGCTTTGAGTTTTAAAAACACAGAAGTAAGAATCAGTGCACTTTAAATCAGCCTGAGAATCAATTATGCAGAATACTGCAAGTGCCCTCCTCATTCCCAGTGCACTTTCATAACAGCTGTATTGATCTAGTAGGCTCATCTATAAACAAAAGGCTTTTGGTATAATCATTTGATCCTTTGCAGACCAGCACTAAAGATAAATCCTCCCGATTGCCAGCAAGACGTAATACAAAAGCATTTCTTCAGAATCAGTTCCTTATAACTGTGTAACAGTCTTTGTAAAATTGATTTGAATGCAAATATTTTGGCTAGATTCTATGCTATCTAAGGACCCTGTACTATCTGAGGACCCTGGAATAGCCTTGTAGGCATGGTGTTGTGTCATTGTATCACTGTCTCAGCTTTATGTTTGCAAAACATGAGGGAGACTGGTAGCTAATGCGATGTTTTTTATCTGAAGTGTTTATGCACTAATGGTTGAGAATTGATTAAAAAATGAGGTCTCACCTGCTGTTTCATGCCTTAATCTTTATGAATAATAATTTTTCTCTGATATTTTACAGATATCTTCTAATTATGCCAAGTCCCACAGATTGGCCAGGGGACTCATACTTTTGTGCCTGTTTTGATAGAAAAGGAGTTTACACAACAATCTGTAACCAGTGAGGTTCTGCGGTAATTAGTAAATCACAGTCTTAATATTGTAAGCATGGATATAGAATAGAAAACTGCATGCCATGCTGCCCCCTGCTGTAATATAGAAGGCTCAATGCCAGTTCTACCCAGCATCAACTTAAATAACATATCCTATGTATATGAAACTACATTCAACAATGCTGTACATAGAAGTGTTTAATAAAGTACTTTGGTTTTGCCTTGTACCTTTAATAATCAGATAAGTAGCTGATTTTTTATCAGTGCTGTAATTAATTGCATAGTGCAGTGCAATGTCAATAACTGCCTATTGTTGGGTATTCTTGATTCACAGCAGAACTTACTGCCATATCATATCACAGTCCTAAGTCATCTTAGAATTTATTTTCTCCAGTAACATATAAGACTTACCTTTTTCAATGAACACAAGATTGGCTCTGCTCCACGCATCACTGATAATGAGCCAACAGATCATTGTGATCTTTGGTACCTTATTAAAAAAATACGCTAATACATACAGGATTTTACACTAATATATTATCTGTGTAGCATATGCTAAAGCATTTTATTTTACTCTTGATCTTTTGGGAAATACAGTAGTGAGCTTTACTAGATAAAAATAATATAGAAAAAATCAATTTCCAGACAAATACTAGCAAAGTGTTTTGGGGTACATACACTGGATGTAAGCAATCACTATTCTATGAGCAAAATGGTTTTACTATGGAAAATCACTGGTAGGAAACTTAGTTGCTTGATGATTATGTATTATTTTTTAATCAAAATAATATAACTCTTAGGGCTTGATACTCTAGTGCAGGAGTAGGCAACCTATGATATGCTTGCCGAAGGCGGCACACAAGTTGATTTTCAGCGGCACACACTGCCCGGGTCCTGGCCACTGGTCCAGGGGGCTCTGCATTTTAATTTACTTTTAAATGAAGCTTCTTAAACATTTTAAAAATCTTATTTACTTTACATACAACAATAGTTTAGTTATATATTATAGACTTATAGAAAGAGACCTTCTAAAAATGTTAAAATGTATTACTGGCACATGAAACCTTAAATTAGAGTGAATAAATGAAGAATCGGCACACCACCTCTAAAAGGTTGCCGACCCCTGCTCTAGCGCCTTCCATCTTGTGTAGGCATCAACAAAAAAAGTGGGTGTAAGATGCTATCATTCTAATTTGGTAGCCTTTTCATATCCATTTTACACAGTGACTACAAAGAAGCAAGCTAGTGCAGAAATGGACCCGAACCACTGTGTATTCTACCTTTCAAATTAGGAACTCAGATATCTACTGAAATGCCTTGCATTAAACAGTAATGTAACATCTCTTGACCTATGCAAGCACAAAATGATGGTCAACAAACATTTATCAGACGTTCATAATTTGAACTGTTCTTTGGAACTCCAAGTCTCTAGCCAATTTCAGGAGGGTGGGATTGGTGCCCTGTCCCTATCATACTCATATTTTCAAGCACTGGCCCACTGCTGTGCCTGGTGCAAACACACTATGGTTTCAGATGTTCTCTGTGTGCACAGTTTCCAGGAGCACACTGTGGTGGGGTGAAGTAGCTAGTTCCATTCTAGCTAGTGCTGATTTGTTCAGCAATAACTTGCCTTGGAAGTTGAGTTGGATTTCACACTACTTTGCCAGAGCAACATGCTGTATATAATGGTGGCTTTCTAACTCCACCACAATCCTAAAGGCCACACATCTCACATCACACTTTGCTACATATCATAATATGACATAGTTTCCTTTCCCTTCTGGGTGGACTTCCTAGGCCGTTGGTGCCTTACTGTAACATGTGCCCATCTGCAGGGGAACATATGGCCCTAAATACCTAACTCTAATTTCTTGCAACACCTTCAATTACATTGCCATATGCTCTAGTATTATACTATAATTGCTGTGACTTGGTGCTAGAAAAACAAAAGGGGCATTTCACATGCCAACAGGTTTACTTCATGTATATAATAAACAGAAACAGCTGTCACCACTCCATCTTCAAATAAACTGCTGATTTGCCTTAAATCAGTTGCTTTCTAAATTTAAGCATTTAAACCCCTGCAATAATTCCCCACCAGCTAATTTTTCTTCATTTTCCATAATAAAAAAATAGTTTTCACAATTTTACAACTCACTCCCACCCTTTCTGCACTCCAGTATGCTCAGTGTGAAAATTTCTGTCTCCTAATTGCTAGAGAGGAGTATAGATCAGGAAAGAGATGAATGATGTGCTCTGTTAATTTTAGAAGGATTCTATATTTTAGGAAATTCTAGGCTGATTGACTACAATATCCTGCTGCCTATCTTATAAGACCAAAAAAAAAAAAAAAGAATCACTGTTTTTTGTAGTAAATAGGACAGCACTCCCAGTGATATTTTTGAATTGCAAGCAGGTGGCTGCAATTCCAAAAATCTATTGGAAGAACATTTGTTAAATGTGCAGGTACTCTGGATTTCTGTTATTCATGGTGATGGTATAAAAACTTCCCCTCCCACCCAAATTCTTGTTCAGCTCCATCTGATATTTTTCTGGACTTTAGCTATTGAAGAGCAACTGAATTAAACATACAAAATGAAGAGGTCTTGTAAATAAAATCCAAATCCCAGGGCAAGAGGCCATATGTTGAGACACCAGAGCACACGTTCAGGAGCTGAGATCCACTAAGCCTAGAAGAAGATGGCAGGTCATCAGGAGTCACTCATGGTTACCCACTTCCCTACCTTATGCTGCAACATCTCTGGCCTCAGCATAGGTTAGAGCAGTACAAGGGTTCCTTGAATCTAAGCAAACGAGCATAGTCTCCATGGATCATTTGCCAGATGAGAATTCCTGAAGCACAGATGCACTCTGGGTGTACCCCATCCCATCTGGGCATACTCCTGTGCCACTCTCTCTCCTAGCTTTGGCAAAGAGATTATGTATCTTTGCCAAAGCTAGGAGAGAGGGTGGCACAGGAGCTGACTGTGCTGGATTTATGCCACCTAAAAGCCTCCAACACCACATACCAGGAAAATTCTCAGAAGGCTAGATGCAACCAGAATCTACCCCCTTTGTATGTTCTGAGCAACTAGAATTGTTATCACTGTTGTACCCTGAGAATAAGCTTGTATTTTCAGAACAGGGAAAGTGTGTACACGGTTGCCCCATAGTAAATTTGTGTTTGTGGACTTACATTTGAGGTGTCATTAAAATGTACATTTAAAAGGGCTGTGACGAATGCACCCCCACATTGACACCCTATAACCAGTGGTCTCCAACCTTTTAAAGCACAAAATCACTTTTTTAAATCTAAGTGCAACCCAGGATCTACCTAAAATAAATGTAAAAATAACAGTAATCACACAAACCCAAACACCCTTGTCCCACACCTGCCCTGACGTCCTGCTCCTGCCGTGCCCTTTCTCTGAAGTCCTGCCCCGCTCACTCCACTGCCCCACCCCCGCCCTCCATCACTCACTTATCTGGTATGTTGCTGATTGGCTGCTGGGGTCAGAGTTGATGGACCAGGCTGTAGCTATATACAGACACTCAGGGTGTGAAGTTCATGTTATTTGGTAGTGACCTAGGTTTGGAGCTACAACAGGAAACCATTGTGAGGCACCCAAAGTTGTAGGGCACATGGTGACACACTCCCTCACTGGTCTGGACTGCATCCTGGAATGTAACAGGGCCTAATTATCATTTATATTAAAGATCCCATGTAAATAAAAATTATACTCAACAGTTTTTGGTTCTTTTCCCAAAGGATTGTGTGTGTTCTGCTGATATTTTTGAGTTCTGGATAAAAAGTTATTTATTGATTTATTTGGGGTCAGAATTAAGAATGTTATGATCAAATACTCATTTATCTGAACTTTACAAGAAACTTTTGTTTATGTGTATTATGTTATTTGCGCTTGGTTTCAGGTATCATATGCTGGGTAATAACCTGAGATCTCCATGTTTCTTAAACTAAAGTGGTTCTTTAATCAAGAGAACTATTTACAGAGATGCTTCAACTGATGTTAATATTCAATCCATTTACATACAGACTGACTTCCTGGTGTCTCCTCCAAACTGTTCCCTCCACCAATCTGTGTTCCTCCCTCCAAGTTCCATATAGGTTGCTGAATCTTTCCTTTTGACAGTCATTGTCTTTCGTGCTGACTAGCTGGGGTCAGAAGTTACTATTGCATAGCCCACCCTGGGGACGTAGCCTCTGCTGCCAACTACTGCAGACGTTTAAACCTCACGCTCCAGCCAGTAAACTAGTCTTCAGACCAGTCTCCCACTTCTTGTTTGTGTTATTTCTACTGGTTGGAGACTTGCTTCCACTTTGTTTCTCCCTTCTTTCTGTTTGGCATCCTGTTCATTCTCTATGTTGCTCATATACCTTGTTTCTTTTGACTCTTCTATATCAGACCAGCTAATCGCTGAGGCTTGTTCTAAGTCCTCCTTGTCATGGCATTGGCCCCTTGTTCAGGTGTGCTGGCTGTCTGCCACAACTGTCTTCAATTGCATCTCCACTGCTGCCATGGAGTCTGTAGCTACTTTATAAGACCTGTGTTCCACGGCAGCTTGGACTATTGCCTTTTGCCATTGCTTGTGAGGCTATTAGACACTTAACCCCAGACTTGCTTACCTGTGTGTATTGGCCTCAGGTTGCTTTGTTGTACTGGGCTACCTAGCAAGGTTGGATCTTACTTGATTCTGTGTTCTGTTTGCCATTCCTCCACTGGGCTGCAGCAGCGTACTCATGGGAAGCAGAGTTCTCCAGCCCATCGGTTTCTGTGCTTTGGTGCTATCTAGCCCCTGGGAGGGTATATTGTGATGGTCCAACATTGCTAAGCAGGGATTCTTTTCTGACAGTTTTGCCTTTGCCATCAGTCTCTTGGCTGCTTTTTCCTGCCAACTTTGCCTTCTCATTGCTTTGTAGACACCTGGGAAGACATCTTGTGCTCAAATTCCTATTGGGTGTTGAATCATTTGAATTAAGCTGCAGTGTGACCCATTGTTTGAGGATAGCATGTCAGGTAAGCCATAATTTGGCAAATCCATCTTCAGTTTCTTAATCACAGTTTTTGACCAAGTCTCCTCCAGATAGTCCACTCCCCAGAAACTGGAGTGGTAACCTATTGTAACCATAGAGTTCCTGGAATTAAAAGTGAACAGGTGCTCTGACCTTTTTCCAGGGCCAGACTGGAATGTCATTAGATTGTAGAGTCTTCTTGTCACTCACTATATTCTGCACACACCTCAGTGTTCCATGTATGCTTCCTTTTGAGCATTCATTGTTGGCCAGCAGATATACTCCCTGGCTCATTTCAAGTATACCTCTATCCCCAGATGTGAAGTGTGTATCCATGTCATTATTTCAGCTCTGATATTTGCTGGCATTACTACTTTCTCCCCTTTAAACAAAATCCTGTCTTGCATACACAGCTCATCCTCCATCTGGTAGTAGGTGGCAACCAGTTTGGCACTTGCTCCTTGCAACTTGGCCAACTCTGGAATATGTAGCACCCCATTTTGTTCATTGCTTTATTGGACTGCCTAGAGCTCCCATCACAAATGCAAAGGCACTGTAGCAAGCTGATAAACTATCTGCTGTTCCACAGAGCCATCTGAGTTGTATTCTAGAATGACTACTACTCAGTGTCTCTGCCACCAGTAGTAACTTTCTTGATTAGTGCCTCATCCTCACCTCATAGCTCTGTAGTCTCCTCCTAGTCTTAATAATAATTCATTGCTAGTAACTTAGCAACAGTCTTTATTAGATACATAGTTAGCATATATTCAGAGCATCTTAACTCAAGTCAATCTATCAGTCTAACCTACAATCATCTGCCTCCTCTAACTATCAGTTCCCATAACCTGAGGACTCTATCCATTTTCTTAAAGTCACAATAAGCACCACATCTCTTTTTTTACAGCACAAATTTATTCATATGTATATCTCAGAATTATACTAACAGCTTTCTGTAAGTTTTTAACAGGTCTCCTTTGATGCAATGAACACATAACTACATTTCTAAATATATTATAAATATATTAATATTTGCTGCATTATTGAAAGTGTTCTCACTAGAGGAATTGTGTAATTTTCATTTTCTGTCTGCTCTAGTTGCTCTACTATATCATTTCTTCTTTCAGAGCAGTCTGGTCTTGAAGGTAACAATTGCAAATTTGTCTGATTTTCGATACACTTAACCATTATTAGTCATGACATCATAAGAGTGAGGTGCTACCTCTTTTGTTACAGGGGCTTTCTGAGCCCAATTTCTAGCATTATAGATGCATATTCTATCACTCGGTTTCAAATAAGGTAGTTTATCCAATCCTCTCTCATAATAATTATTTTGATACAAACTGATGCTTACACTTGTTCCTTTCCTTATACCCTTCCTAAAAAAAAAATTGGTAATCAGTTTCTAAGCTTTCTGTTGAATAACAACTGTGCAGGAGATAAAGCTTTGTGTAATGGTGATCTATAATTTAATAATATCAAATATAAATCAGCTTTGTTAGTAATATGTATAGTATTTTAACACCACTTTCAACTAGCCCATTAGATTGTGGGTCACCCGGACTTGATGTAACATGTTTGAAAACATATAGTATGGCAAAACTTTTAAACTTTTGACTATGAAATTGGGATCCATTATTAGACATCATGTATTGGGAATGTCATGCTTTGCAAAAATTAGTTTAATTTTATTAATGACTTGTTTGGTGCATGTGTTTTCTAGTATAGCTATATCAGGAAAATTTGAAAAATAATTAAGAACTGTAATATATGCATGTCCTTTACAGTCAACTAGATCTAAACCTACTTTTGGCCAATGTTTTAAGCTTTCTTGACTAAATGTCATAGGCTGTTTAGACTGAGAATTTCTATATTTTTGACATATGTCACATTCTTTTATATAATCCCCTGTTTTGAGACACTTTGTGGCCAATGCAGAACATCTGTTGCTCTGTTTTCATTTTTCTATGCCTAAATGTCCCTCATGTATGAGTTTCAACATCTCAGCTGTGAACCCTAAAGGAATTACGCCTCTATTGCCTTTAAATAGAATTGTTTCAATTACTGATAAATCTGGAATAAATTGATTACATGGCTTCCTTATTTGTTTTTATTATATCCTTTTTCAACATCTTTAATAACCCTATGTTAATTCTCATCCTGTCTAGTTGCTGTACAATTTCTTCCCATACTTTTTTCTGATACAGGAAACAATATTTTAAGTACAACTAATGTACCATATCATCTTCTTCAATTACATTGATTACATCATAAACTCTAGAAAGAGTATCAACAACAATTAATGATTTGCCTGGCTGATATTCTAATTTTAAATTATATAAATGCAACTGAAAAAAATAATTTTTAGAACTGAGGTGATATGTCTGTCATGTTCCTTTTTGAAATATTAACAAATAGTTTATGATCTGTTTCTGTCAATACAGATCTACCATATATAAATGTGAAAGTTTTGGCATCCAAAGCCAATGCCAAAGCCTCTTTTTCTATTTGAGCATACTGAAATTCCATTTTTGACATAGATGTAGATGTATAAGCAACTGGTTTCCACAGATAACCATACTTTTGTAATAGAACTATTCTTAAATCTTGTTTGGATGCCTCTGAAGACAATTTTGTAAGTCTGTTAATATCAAATAGTTTTAATACGGGAGCAATTTTTATTAGTTGCTTAAGCTGCTTAAATTATTGGTGCTGACAGTTTAATTTCAATTGATTATTTTTACAAAGTAAAGCCTTTTTTTTAGGTTAACTTTGTCTTTTCCTACAACATTTACCATACCCAAAAGTTTCTGTAATGACTCCTTACCTTTTGGGTAAGCATGTTATCAATAGCTCATTCATTGTGGATCAGTCTGAAATCCCTGACTGGTTAGTTTTTCTCCTAGAAACATATTTTGCATTCTAAATTTATATTTATTTTGTTAAGTTTCAGTTCTGCTTATTTTGCTCAGACAATGCTTTAGTTAATCTTATATCATGCTCTTTTAAAGATTACCTTTTGGCTTATGGTCAGCTTCAGAGGTATTTCACAGAGCAGTACAAAAGATTTTTGAAAATGTAGATGACACACAATTGTACATAGATGAGCTAATAAAATGGGGAAGAACTTTAAAACAGCAATGTCCAAAAGATGTATTAAGCATACATAGCATAGCAATTGACTTTCTTGCTCCAATGGTATTTGCCAAAATCCATTCAAAGCACCTAAATAAGGAAAGTATTTTGCTCCTGACATTAGTCCAAATATTTATTCATCTATAGGTATTTTTAAACGTTCCCTTTTAAGATATGCAATTTTTTTTTCGCTCTAAACATAAACATAAGAATCCATCTTTCTTTTCTACTATTACTAATAAATTCACACATTCAGTCACCCCTTCTGTTCTTAATTATATTTAAATAAACTAACCTTTCCAAATCTTTTTGTACCCTATTTCTTAAAGCTAAGGGTATTTTTAGTTGGATGTATAACTGGTTTATTTGTTTCATTTGACTCTATTTTATATGCTGTATCCAATATAGCACTGCCAGTGAATAACACTGTAAATTGATGTACTATTTCCAGACTGTTCCAGACTATACTGACACACTGGATTCTACTAATTATATTTAGTGCCAAACATGTTTCTAAACCTAAATTAGATGTACCCTAACTAACACAAGTTTTATGTTTTCTATATTAACTATGACCTTTAATTTAAAAATATCTATAACAGGATTTTTTTCCACCACTGTTGGATGGTATATTAGTATGAATTTGTTCTCTTCCTACAGGGTTTACTTTTATTCCTGAGACCTTCATATGGATTAACAAGTGTTATCTATATAAGTGAAAAATTACAAGGTGAAGCTTGATATCAGGCCTTTCCCCCACCCCCACCATATATCTGATATGAAAACTGCAAGAACATTTATATTTAGAATAGTTTCTTTGCTGCAACTGCACACTTGGGACATCACGAGTGCTGCCTGACTCATATCTGGGTGAGCAGTTGAAAAAAAAAGACCGACCTTTTATGATAGTTAAGAAACACAGTTTCTTAAGAGTGATCCTCATATAAACATAATATCTTTGTAAATTAATTTCCATTAGGTTATATGTATTAAGTTGCATGTTATTCAAGTCAGTTTTCTGATCACATGAGCACTGACAATCTAGCACACTTGCCTATATATGGTACATAGTGTTGTGTGCATATCTGAATGCACTGAATAAATAAAAATTTGGGGGCAATGTCCAGTACCTGACAGCAGTCAGGGAAGCTAATGATCCAACCAGCAAGTCAAGTTCCATGAGCACCAGCTCAACGAATCCCAGCACTGTCATCTCCGATAACTCCAACGTGTAGCCCGGTGACTTCTATGTCATTGGTCCAGCTCTATACATTTTACAATGATATGTGGAGGGTTTGTCGGCTGCCAAATGTGATTTACTTGATGTTCTTGCTCATCAACATACTATTAACATAATTTGCTTGCAAGAGACACACGTGGCAACTGCCAAAGCTGGATGTTACAGTATTGAAGGCTTTGACCTCTTGTGCCATGTGGCACACCTGAAGCATGGCTGAGCCACAAATTTTGGGTCCGATATTGCAGATGCCATTCAGCTGATGTCTATTGAATTCTGTGATACTATCCAGGTTGGTGGTATCTGGCTGGCAAATGTTTACAAGCCTACAAGCATCACCTGGAGCAAACAGGTTCTATCAAGCCTGCCACACCCAGCTGTGTACATCGGAGACTTCAACAGCCATCACACAGACTGGTGGTATAAGGAAGTTGACACTGACGGTGAATGACTTGCAGACTGGCCATCATGAAACAACCTTGGCCTTATCCATGGCACTAAGCAATGAGGCACGTTCCATTCTTCTAGATGGGATTGTGACTACTCTTTTGACTTATGCTGGATCACTTCAGTTCATAGACTTCTCAGACAGCAACATGCCAAGTCTTGGATAACTCTCCATGCAGGCAACACAAACTGTCACTGATCCATATCAGGCTACAGCTCCCAGTTATCAAGAGTTCCAAAAAGAAGCGGTGGAACTTCCAAATGGCTGACTGGGAAAAATACAGGGAAGCACTGGAGAAGAGTGTGGTGAAAATGCCAGCCCAACGTATCTCAGTAAATGAGACTCACCATCGCTTCTATGGTGCTATCTACAAAGCAGCCTGTAGAGGCATCCCAGGTAGTTGCTGTCAGAGAGGAATGGTTATCTGTTATAATCCTCAACCAGTCCCTCATCACTGACCCCTCAATTTGCCCGCTTGGTTTTGACCTGCCCTGTCACCAATGGTCCCTGTTGAACAGGTTCTGGACTGGGCAAAGTATCTGTTCAGCCAACCAGTACCGCTGGGGCCTTCATGACAGCCCTTTGTGAAGCTGCGGTGTAACACAGATGATGACACACATTGTTGATGAATGCCTGCTGACTATGTTCAGCGGTGGCCTAGAAGAACTGCATCTCGCCAGTGAAGATGCCATCACTTGGTTAGACAACTATGCACATGCTAAATAAAATAAATACAAATGACATATTAAATGAACGTGGAGGAGTTGGAAGAATACACCAAGAGCAATTTACATCAGACAATATGGATGCGAAAACTTAAAATATACCAGAGGTTGTCTTTTGTCCAATAAGGGATGAACAAAATGGGGAATAAGCTGTTATGGAGCAGGACATAGGCAGTCTGGCTTAGTAGGTGGAACTGGCATTCAGGCTGGAGAACAAAGCCCAGGGCCAGCACCAATGTCAACTGCCAATTACCAGAGCCAGGAGCAAGCCAGAGTCAGAACCAGGAATCCTAGCTGAGGGTCAAAGCTGCAGTCATATACCAAATGCCAGAGCCAAAAGTCAAGTCAGAGTCAGAAGTTGAAGTCAGACCCAGGACTGGTAACTGATGATGGCATAATTGGACCAATCAGTAAAGCCAGGCAATCCTGCAATCAGGGCTCCTGTGGGTGGCACTTTGGCTGAGACAAAAGTCCTACTAGCTTCTCAGCCCAGCAGGTTTCAGCAGGTATTGAGTGGAGGACAGGGTGTGGTGGCTGTCTGGGGACTCCCAGGCCTGGGTTTAAGATCTGGGACCTCACATAAATGGCTAAGCGGTAGTATTGATGAAAATTATCTGGGGGTTATAGTGGATCAACTACTCAATAGGAGTGTGATACAGTTGCAAAAAAGGCTAATATTCAGGAGTGTTATATTTAAGACACAGAAGGTAATTGTCCCACTCTCCTCAGCAGTGCTGAGGACTCAGCTGGAGTATTGCGTCCAGTTCTGGGCATCACACTTTAGGAAGAATGTTAACAAACTGGAGATAGTCTAGAGGACAACAACAAAAATGATAAAAGGTTTAGAAAACCTGACCTATGAGGAAAGGTTAAAAAAACCCTGGTCCTGTCTGGTCATGAGAAAAGAAGACTGGGGGGCGGGAACATGATAACAGTCATTGAATGTGTTAAGGGCTGTTATAAAAAGGACAGGTATCAATAGATCTCCATGTCCACTGAAGATAGGAGAAAAAAAATAATGTGCTAATCTGCAGCAAGGGAGATTTAAGTTAGATATTAGGAAAAGCTTTCTAACTAGAATGGCAGTTAAGCTCTGGAATAGACTGCTAAGGGATATTGTAGAATCCCCATCATTTGGAGGTTTTTGAGAACAGTTTGGACAAACACCCATCAGAGATGATTTAAGTTTACTTGGTGTTGTCTCAGCATAGGGGGCTGGACTTGATGATCTCTTGAAGTTTTTTCCAGCCCTACATTACTATGATTCTATAGTATTAGCAGATAGACCAATCCTTTTTTTCTCCTCAAATTGTGGGCTCTGGATTTTGTTTTGTTTCCTTCCCTTCCCCATGTCTTATACCTCCCTCTTCACAATCAACCACAGGAAAGGAAAAAGTCTCTAAACATAGCTCTACTTGTTCTGCAAGGGTCTTGTATTCTGTAGATGTGCACCACCAAGGGTGATCCTAGATGTACTTGACAAACCATGCTTAGGGAGTGCACTATTACAGCATTCCACTTTGAGGAAGGTTTGACAGGCCTATAACTGTGACTTGGGATATCTGGGTTCAATCCCCAGTTCAGCCAAAGGCTCTGTCCAAGGTCATACAATGCCTGTATCTCAATTCCTTGTCTGTAAAACACACTAATTTGAGATGGTGAGAAATGTCACAACAAAGGGGGCTGTTATTGTGAAATGATTTATTGAAACTGTTCACAGGAAAGGATCTGTGTAGACTAATTTCTTGTTAAAATATTTTAAATTGTCAAAACATCCTGTTTTGACTTTTTTAAAATGAAAAAAGCTTTTTACTTAGAAATTTAGTTAATTTATAGCAAAAAATGGAAAGACGGTAAAAATTGAAATGAAACTTTTTGAAATTACTGAAACAAAACATAACCTCATCTGATTTTTATTTTCAGGTCACAAATTTTTTTTTTCAGGATTGACTTTTTGTCCCAATTCAGAAGGAGAACATTTTCAAAATCTCAAAATTTTCATGGGATGGGAAAGCCATTTTCTGCCGAACTAATAATAATACTTTTTTTGTCTGTCTTATCTATTTAGGCTGTAAACTCTCAGGGGAGTGTCCTACCATACTGTTTGTTTGTGCTAGATCACCTTCAACTTTTCCAAATTTAGCAACTAGATTTATTATACATATTTTGCATCATGTCATACCAATTTTAGTGAATCTATTTGCTACCCCTCTGTTACTATCAGCATATTGACTATAAAGTTCCATCCGTAAGCTTCAGTGGCCATTGGGAAATCTTTACATTCAGTATTTATATGATTCTTGTCTATAGCATGTGTGTGGACTTTGGATCAAATCCTACTTGCTTTACTCCACTGAAAACACTGGAAGCTTTACATGAGTGGGATGAAAGGGTCCTTTATCCTCAGATGTTAGAGTCTTGGCATATTCTGCTCCTTTCTGGTGGCATTACCTTCCTTTGGGAATTCAATGCATAGAGTCTCTTGCAGTTTTGAAAATGAAGCTATATTCTTATTTAATTAGTGGTGCTTTTAATTAACTTCTATTTTTCCCTTGCTACTCTGTATTGTTACGTTTTTATTATATTATTGCGTACAGTGCTCTGGAGTGCCTGCAGTAAGGGAATATTTGACAATAAAGTGGATGATTTACAGCCCTTTATGTCCCAAATTCCAGGACATAGTTGGGAGGGATTGTGGGGGGAAAAAAGACAGGAAGGGAAATTTTGTCAAAGAAGGATGCCTAAATAATAGCTGTTAAAAATGTTGGAGACATGCACATACACTCTACTGTTCAGAACTGTGCCTCAGTCAAAATACTTTAACTTGCTTTGTTTTCCTGCATAGAAATTGGAATATTGAAAGTAATTGTAAAAGTGCCAGAAAAGCCATGACCACATTTGTCATTCTGTCAAGGCTGGAAAAATCTTGAAACTAAAAACAATTACTGAACACAGTGGGCTTGAGCCTTTTATCGTGTAAATCAGTATAGCTCTGTGTACTTCATGCCCCATACACCAACTTGCACCAGCTGAGCATCTATTCCCCCATATGCAGTTCAACTTCTCAGCTCCATTTTGACAGAACTTTTCCTATGGCACCTATCTGATTCGTACCTAGAAGCATAGAACATTTTTGCTCAGTTTTCCTGGGTAGGAAAGTATGTGGTAGATAAATGTGATATTGTACTCTATGTGATGTTTGAGATAATCAATACTGAAGACTGATATTTGCTAACCATTCTGACAAAGTATTTTTGGTGGGATATTCTAACTGAGTCATCCTGCTCGTATTCCATTGTAACACATCAAGGGTTCAAATATCAATATCTGAGGTGGGCTGATGGGGAGAACAGGCAATAACAGAGAGGGTTGAATCAACTGCGATAGATTGTATGTTGTATCTAAAATAATCTGTTCATTTGAACTTGGTTTTGCTAGTCTATTTTGACTGTGTTGTCTCACATTAGTGTAACCATAGTACACTAATTTCACTATTCATAGTGCTTTGGAAAAACATAAAATAATTACAGTTCCTACAGAGTATTTTGCTTGATGTTATGTTTTCTGCTAGACATCCTCCTATAGCTATAGCAGCGTCTTTTGCTTTCTGAATATTCAGTCTCTTGCAAATAAGTTCTTTAAAGCTCACATCAGGCAAAGAGTAACTGTCACTACTAAAAGTGTTACCTCTAGATCTGATTGACATGAAAGAATACATATATTTTTAAGAGATAATAGATTTCTGTAACCATATTTAATTATTCTCAGCACTTGACAGTTGAAACATTTAAAATTATAATCTTCTTGAATAGTAATAAAATTAGATTTACACCAACAAAAGAGTAGGGATACCTATAGATTCTATTAACTAAATTTATCTACCCCAAATACAAGTAACACATTTATGCCAGTATGAAACTGGCTAGCTACCTCAGGAGAAGGCCAGTTGATCCTTTTTTCTTTATCTTGCTTATGGAAGTCTGGGTGTTCTTCTCACTTCTATCATCCCCGGCCTCATAGTTTGAGGGATGGACAGCTGGCTTCTCCCACTAAGCCCAGTTAAAACATGTGCATTTTAATTTAGCTGCTCCTTGGGGCTTCACTGGCACTTCCAGAAATCCCTGTATCATTTAAATCATATATGATCTGGGATTCCACAACTACAGGGTTCTTAGGATGGAAATTTTAAAAGGCTGAGGGATCTACAAGAAAAAAACAATTCAACATAAAAGTTTGATAATTCCAAAGAAAAGGAAATCAGAGTCAAAGCAGAAAGGCACAGCCATACCATCATCCCTTACAGAACTCCAGACTCTACCCTAGGTGGAGGTCTTAGCAGCGCTACTAGTAGTCATAGATTCCAAGACCAGAATGGACTACTGTGATCATCCAGTCTGGCCTCCTGTATAATAGAGGCCTTAGAACTAATTCCTAGACCATATCATTTAGAAAAACGTGCAACTTTGATTTAAAAATTGTCAGTGAAGAAAATTTGCCATGACCCCGGTTAACTGGCCCAATGTTAAAAATTTACATCATATCACCAGTCTGAATTTGTCTAGCTTCAACTTCCAACTATTGGACTGGTTTATACCTTTCTCTGTTAGACTGAAGATCCCATTATTAAATATTTGTTCCTCGTGTAGATGCTTATAGAATGTAATCTAGTCTCCCCTTACACTTCTCTTTGTTAAGCTAAATAGACTGACCTCTAGTTTATCACTGTAAGCATAGGCACTGACTCCATGGGTGCTTCGGGGTTCAAGCACCAACAGAAAAAAATAGGGGGTGCTCGGCACCCACCAGTCATAGCTGTTCGGTGGGGATGCCTATAAGCTGTTCAGCAGCTGGTGGGAGGCTCTTCGGGGGAAGGAGCGGAGCAGGGGCAGAAAGAGGTGGAGCGAGGGTGGGGCCTTGGGGTGGAGCAGGGACGGAGCATTCACTGCAAAAAAAAAAGTCAGCACTTTTGACTGTGAGGCATGTTTTGTAATCTTTTAATCATTCTCATGGATCTTTTCTGAATCCTCTCCAATTTATCAATGCATTTCTTCAAAATGTAGACACCAGAAGTGGACACAATATTCCATCAGAGGTTGCACCAGCATCAAATATAGAAGTAAAATAACCTCTCCACTCCTACTCAAGATTCCCCCGTTTATGTATCCAAGGATTACATTAGCTCTTTTGCCCAGGTCACACTGGGAGCTCACATTCAGCTGATTATCCACCACAACCCCTACAGTTTTTTCAGAGCCCCTGTTTCCCAGGATAAAATCCTCCATTCTGTAAGTATGTTCTACATTCTTTGTTCCTGAATGTATATATTTACAGTTAGCCATATTAAAAATGCATATTGTTTGCTTGCACCCAGTTTACAAAATGATCCAGATCACTCTGAAACAGTGACCCATCCTTCTCATTATTTACCACACCCCCAAATTTGGGTCAACAACAAACTTTATTAGTGATGATTTTCTGTTTCTTAGAGTTCATTGATTAAAAAATGTTAAATAGCATAGAACAAAGAACCAATTGCTGCAGGACCACACTAGAAACACTCTATCCATGACATTTCCTCAATTACAATTACTTATAGATGTAAAAATTAGTTTTTAATCCATGTAACGTGTGCTAAATTAATTTTACATCATCACTTCCAGTTTTTGATTGCAATGTGTCAATATAACGTGCATCTTAGCCTCAGCCAGTTTGTTTAAACTTATCCCAATAACCATCAGCCTAAAAAGAGCAATGGACTAAAGGATTTAAGTCTTCATGTTCATGAAACCATGCATCATAGACTCATAGACTCTAGGACTGGAAGAGACCTTGAGAGGTCATCGAGTCCAGTCCCCTGCCCTCATGGCAGGACCAAATACTGTCTAGACCATCCCTGATAACCATTTATCTTAATCTACTCGTAAATATCCTTCCAGAGGATGGAGAATCCACAACCTCCCTAGGCAATTAATTCCAGTGTTAACTACCCTGACGGTTAGGAACTTTTTCCTAATGTCTAACCATATCTCCTGCTGGGCAGTTTAAGCCCATTGCTTCTTGTTCTATCCTTAGAGGCCTAAGATGAACAAGTTTTCTCTTCCCTGAGACACCCTTTTAGATACCTGAAAATATTATCATGTCCCAATCTCAGTCTTCTTTTTCCAAACTAAATGAACCCAATCTTTCAGCCTCCTTTAAAGGCAGTCTCATGATTCTTAATCATTCTTGTGCTCTTCCTGGACCCCTCAATGTCTCACATCTTTTTGAAAGTGTGCCCAGAAACTGGACACAAACTCAGTTGAAAGGGCCTAACCAGCGCAGAGAGAGAGAAAGAATGACTTCTCGTATCTTGTTTCAACACACCTGTTGAAATGCATCCCAGAATCACGTTGCTTTTTTTGCAACAGTATCACAATTGTTGACTAGATTTAGCTTGTGTCCACTATGACCCAGATCTCTTCTGCCATACCCTCCTAACGGTGGGCGCGCATCTGGTCGTCAGATTGGTTCTGGGAAGAGCTGACGGCTCGTGATACTCACGCGCGGTGAGTCTCTCCCAGTCTGCTGTGTGTGAAACTGATTGTCCCTAAGTGGGAGCGAGCAGCTAGCCCGATCTCGTTATTGAATCAGTTTCTCGTTACCTCAGACTACAGGAGCTCGCTCGTCATCACACCACTGTCCAGATCATTTGAAATTTGACCTGTCCTCCAAAGCAGTTGCAATCCCTCCCAGTTTGGTAATCATCTGCCAAACTAAATAAGCGGACTTCTATGCCAAACATGTGAAAGTCGTTGATGAGATATTGAACAGAGCCGGTCCAAAACAGACCCCCACTGAACCCACTTGTTAGCACTCTTTCACAGATGGGAGCCATTAATAACCTACTCTCTAAGTACGGTTATCCAGCCAGTTAATGACCCACCTTATACACACTGCAGACCTCGGCGTGGAACCTAGATCACTTGTCTATGCGTTTACTCGATAGCAAGTTGGGTGGGCACCAATGTGAAAGGTGCCTACTGGTGGATAATTCACTCTATGGCAGCAGGTGGGAGAAGCACAGGAGGAGCTGCAGAATAGTTGAGGACATCGCGTATCACGGAGCAATTCCTGACAGGTCATGTGGAGAACAGCTGAGGTAGCGTCCCAGTCACAGGACTGCTACACACCACTGGTGGAGGAGGAGAGGCCAGGGTGGCACTGCAACTGTTCTTCGGCAGCGGCAGTGCCCACCCTGCTGCAAATCCTTCCGCTGTATAGGGAACGCGTATGCATCTTGAACAGGAGAGAAAAGTACACCCCCACAGTAAAGAGGGACCTCTTCACCCCTAAGCTGGAGGTCTGCTGCCACCATGAAAAGAGGAAACGAGGGTAGTGGTGGTCGAGACGCGTTGAGGGGAAGGAGGGCCCATCTGTTGCCCCTGACATTTCAGCTCGGGAAGGTATGCTGCTGCGCGGCCGGTATCCAAATGTTACAGGAGGCATTGTCGAGATTAGCTGGCGCTTCTGACTACTACCCATGCACTCATTCATGGGGGCACAAATGAACTGCAAGGTGTTGACGCTTGAGCGGAGCAAAGTGGACGACAGGGTCGGAAGTAATGGTGAAGGAGTTTGGAGCAGCAGGTGTATTCTCTTCGATCTTCCTGTCAAAGGAGGGCTGGGCAGAAGACAGATTGCATCATCGGAGGAAGGCGGGCTGGCGAAAGATGTGTCCGCCAGGGAGGACTTTGGCTTCCGCGACCACGGATGCTATTCGGAGGAAGGATGCTAAGCAAGAACGGCATTACCCATGAGGAGGGGAAAGACCTATTGCACACAGACTGGCTAACCTAGTGAGGAAGACCTTAAACAAGGTTCGACGGAACAAGTGAGCAAACAGCCCACAGGTAAAATGGGAACAGAAGACCTGAGATGGGTCAGAAAAAAAGAGGGAACAGAGGCGTATAATGGCAGAGAGAGAAGGAGGGCAGGGCAAAACTGGAGCAAGATCAAACCAAAGTATCTAGATGCTATATACAAATGTCGAGATAGGGTAATAAGCAGGAAGAACTGCGAAAGTCGCTAATAAATAAATACAATATGACAAGTTGGCATCAACGAAACAATGTCGAGGATAATACGACATG
>NC_133774.1:111182922-111258957 GCF_003597395.2 Chelonoidis abingdonii | reverse complement strand
CAAATCATGTCAAACCAATCTGATAGCTTTCTTTGATAGGATAACGAGTCTTGTGGATAAGGGAGAAGCGGTGGATGTGGTATACCTAGACTTTAGTAAAGCATTTGATACGGTGTCGCATGATATCCTTATCAATAAACTAGGCAAATACAATTTAGATGGGGCTACTATAAGGTGGGTGCATAACTGGCTGGATCATCAATATACTGGAAACACTGTAGTCCATGACCCTTCACTAACCTCCGAACAACCCCATAGATACACAGATAAAGAAAAGCAATAAAATATAATCATGCATCATCCTACATGAGAGTGCTTTTGAGGCTCATGAGTGAGCAAACTTTAGACACTTCTCCTCCAGTGAGAATAGAGCCACTCAAGAGTAGTCCCATGTGCTCCTTCCTATAATCATGGATGGGTGAAGAACACCCCATGATCAATAGTATCAAAGGCATCTGATAACAACATCAGCATACACATCTGGGTCATTCTCCATTGCTAGTAAGAGATCAATGACTAACACAACATGGGAAGTTTTTATACCAAATCTAAGATGTACAAGTGTTAAAGAAATCTGAGACACCTAAACACTGAAAGTTGTCAACAGCCTTTCAAAAATCTTACCCAAAAAGGAAGATTCAAACCAAGTCAGTGTTTGGCCAGACTGTCCACCTACCTACCTATATGACTCCTCAGCATTGTATATTTTTATTAATTAACTTTTCTATCTTCTCAATGGCAACCCTGGAACCTAAGGAAATGTCATTAATCTCATGTGGAACTGAAGCAGGGAGAGACTCAGGGTATGTCTACACTACAGGATTATTCCGATTTTACATAAACCGGTTTTGTAAAACAGATTGTATAAAGTCGAGTGCACGTGGCCTGTAGCGAGGCGGTGTGGCTCCCTTCCTCCCCAGGGAGAGTCGAGCCCCATTAGACACCTAAGTGAGCAGGGCCACAGATCAGTGAGCCTGCCCCTCAGAGGGTTAGGAGGCGACCCGGAATTATAAAATCCGGCCGTCAGCACTCAGTTGGAGCCCAGCCGCCATCAAGAGCAGACCTGCCAGAGGGTGCTCGTGACTGGGAAGCTGCTGAGGCCCAGGGCCATTGCCCTGACTGGCCGGAGCTTCCCCACGCCCGCTACAACGAGGAGCTGCCGGAGCTTCCCTGAGCCAACTACGATGAGGAGCTGCCAGAGCCGCCCCGTCCCTGCTGCTACTCCGAGGAACCCGCAGACCAGGCCTGGCCAGATTTCCCAGAGGTACTGCCGGACCTACCGCCCAGCCCTGCCCGGGAGGAGCCCATGCTACTAGACTTCCCCAGGGCTGAAGCCACAGGGCAGGTAAACCCAGAGGGGGAGATTGGAAGTAGCCCGGGGCCAGCTGACTCCAGTCAGGCTGCAAGTATACCAGAACCCATGTCAGTGTGTTGCGGTCAGGACCCCACTGACCGTCAGCGGTGATAGCCACTACTAGGGCCCCAGACTGGAACACAGTGGAGTGGGTGGGTCTGCGTTCCCCCTGCCACCCGTAGCCGAGTGGCAGAATCCCCCTCTCCCTGGCCTAAGGAGGCCATTTAGTCTACTGGTGACTGCTCAACCCTGAGCCATGAGGGACTGAGCTGTTGTAACTGTGTGTTTGGTGCCCTGCCCAAACCAAGGGCTAGGCCCCCTTTGACTGTGCCACTGCTCGGTCCTGCCACAAAGGGCCCGAGCTGCCTGAACTATTGACTGCTCAGCCCCGAGTCACAAGGGTCTGAGCTGTTGTAACTGTGTGTTTGGTGCCCCGCCCAAACCAAGGGCTGGGCCCCCTTTAACTGTGACACTGCTCGGTCCTGTCCAAAGGGCTCAAGCCACCTGAACTGTTGACTGCTCAGCCCTGGGCCACGGGGTCTGAGCCTCTAACTTTGTACTCATTGCCCCGACCTATAGCGGACAGCCGGAGCCCCAAGCGACTGTGCAACGCTGCTCAGCCCTGAAGACAGAGGCCGACTCAGACTACGTGCACCGAGGCCGGTGTGGCTCCCCTCCTCCCCAGGGAGGGTCGAGCCCCGGACATGCATCTTTACATGGCCACACAAAGCACAATAATTCGGTGGTGTGGGTCTGTGTACCGAGGCTAGCGTCGATTTCTGGAGCGTTGTACTGTGGGTAGCTATCCCTTAGCTATCTCATAGTTCCCGCAGTTGCCCCTGCCCATTGGAATTCTGGGTTGAGATCCCAGTGCATGATGGTGCAAAAACAGTGTCACGGGTGATTCTGGGTAAATGTCGTCACTCATTCCTTCCTCCGTGAAAGCAACGGTAGACAATCATTTCGCGACCTTTTCCCCTGGATTGCACCGGCAGACGCCATAGCATTTTTGGAACATTGGAGCATTTTGCTTTTGTCACTGTCACCATATGTGTACTGGGATGCATGACAGAGGCAGTACTGCGGTACAGCATGTATTCACTTTGCCTTGCCAGGGTAGCAGAGATGGTTACCCCAGGTTTCATTCTAGTACTGTCCTGCTGCTGCCATCGTGTTAAATTTGGTGACGAGGATGACGTTATTCAGTCGTTCTGTATCGTCTGCTGCGTGTCATGGGTCCCTGGCTGCTTCTTCGCTTGAGGTCGCGCGCACAAGAAGAATGGAATTGGACCACCAGTGTCATTTTCCTCCTTTATGTTATGTAAAAATCTAAAAATGAGTCAATTCCTGCCTAGAATATGGGGCAAATTGTACTAGAAGAAACCAGTGTATCAAGAACGGAGAGCACTGCACTCGCGTGTCAGATCACAGAAATGATGAACTGATGCCATTCATAGGGGGTATCCCTGCAACAACCCCATCTGTTGTTTCCTCCTCCCCCCACCTTCTGGCTCCATTTGCAGGCCAGGATTGTGTGAAGAAGTAATAAGAATGTAGAAATAAGAAACACTGACTTTTTTAGTGGAGATATTGAGGGGGAGGCAGCTCCAGTGCTTATGATAGTCCAGGCAGGACATTAAATGGTGGAGGGAGAGGGAGCGCAGCACTCCCGCTGCTATGATAGTCCAGGCAGTACAGAATTTATTTCTCTAGACATTTGAGCGGGGGGGGGGCGGGGGGCTGATGGGTTAGCCCCCCAGTTGCTATGATTGAGAACGATTACCAGCCATTCTTGTACCATCTGCCGGGAATAATGGGATGTCATTCCTATATTTTACCCTAATCTTATGGAGCCCGGCCACTCATTTGAGGGCCAGCAGGAGCATCAGGGCTGATAGCGGGAGGCGGTACCAGTCCTACTGCACTGTACGTCTGCCACGGGGAAGGGAGGGGAGGCGGACTGCTGCTGCTTGATTTGCCCCAGCATGGCAGTAGATTATGTGACACTTGAAAAAGTCAGAACAAGTTTTTTTTCCACTTTTCTTTCATGGGGGCGAGAGGGGAGTATTGATGAGATATACCATTGTAACACTCCGGATCTAAATGTTGTTTTTGACTCTATCAGGACATTGTGGATCCGAGCTTCTCCCAGCTAAGAAGGGCAAATGTTTTCAGCAGGGACTTGTGGGATGCTTGGGTGTGGGATGTAGCTGGGGTTCTTTCCCCCCTCCCTTCCTCCTTTATGAGCATCCATTGATTTCTTGGTTTTCCGTTCGCGGGTGTCACAAGCACTGTGTTCATGGACTCTGTTATCATAGCTGGAGATTTTTTACAATATGCTTTGGGCAATTTCGTCTATCTGTAACAGAGTTAACCCCTGGCTCCCTGGAAGAGGGGACCTGGATTACATTGGGGGGGTACTGATCGGTCGTAACACATTTCATTCCTTCCACCCTAGGCGGATGCTCTAACGGGATAACTGCGTCGTGAGCGAGCTGGGGGCGGGCGGGGAATAATTGTGTGGTGTTGGAGATTAAGTACCATCGAATCCTTTGTTTCCCATACAGCGATCGATCCAGTATCTCCACCTATCGATCCTGCTGGAGTCTTTTTGGTATTTGGTCTAATGCATCGCCACGGTCGGCGTGATTCAGACGTCAGCCGGCAAACAGGAATGCCAATTCAAAAGTTCGCAGGGCTTTTCCTGTCTACTTGGCCAGTGCATCCGAGTTCAGATTGCTTTCCAGAACGGTCACAATGGTGATCTGTGGGATACCGCCCGGAGCCCAATACCGTTGATTTGCGGCCACACTAACCCTAATCAGACATGATAATACTGATTTCAGCGCTACTCCTCTTGTCGGGGAGGAGTACAGAAACTGGTTTAAAGAACCCTTTATATCGATATAAAGGGCCTCATTGTGTGGACGAGTGCAGCGTTAAATCGGTTTAACGCTGCTAAAATTGGTATAAACGAGTAGTGTAGACCAGACCTCATAGTAAGATGAAGATAGGCACCAAGTGGGACTTTCAGAAGTGCCTAAGCACCTAGTCTCCATTGGTTTCAGTGGGAGTTAGGTGCCAAGGCACTTCTGAAAATCCCTGTAAGTGCCTAAATACTTTTAAAAATCTGAACCCCCATTGGGTGCCTTAATCCCCTATACTGTGCTCTGAGCAGTGCCATGCCAAGGGTTTGAAGACTCCAATCTAAACCTCAGGGAAGCAGATAAGGTTAACTGAGATGAAGTGAAGGGAACAGTTACGGAGAAGGCAGGGGGCACACTAAGGAAGAAAAGAGCAAGAAGGAGGGCTGGATCCACTTCCACTGGAACAATTTGAAACCCACTACACATGGCCCCAAGTCTGGGACAAGGGCTGATATAGAACTGGCCCCAATTTCAGCTATAACTGTTTTCTTGGTTGCTTTCTCCCTTATCTATGCCCAATGCTTGACCAAGTATAGATGAGAATTCAGCCTTCTGTCTTTATTTTCTTAACTGGTGACAAAATGCATTTTAGAGTTTCAGAGCAGTTATATACCATAAAAGTAAATACATATATTGGTTTCTTTCACAAAGGAATAAAATAATCTGTTTTTGTAAGTAATTACTAACTTCAAAATGACTTCATTATGCAGTAACAGAAATAAATTACTTTAATGACACTGAAAAAAATTGCTTTAAGAAAATCAGGAAAATAAACACTTGATTAAAAATTACTTAGAACAATAATGCTTCATAAGACACTTTGAACCACAAATTTTGTTTTACTGATACTTCATGTTGGAAAGTAATTGTACAATTAATAATACTTTTGTCACTCCAGTTGGCAGAAATAATAGAATTTTATTATAAAACAGCATGTTCCATATAAATACTTCACAGTCAAGCTTCACAGTGAAAGTGTTTAACAGTAATAATCAATAAAATATAGCAGAAATTAATTTGAAATAAATCATTCAAATGAAAAAAAAAGTTAGGTAAATACTACAATCAGATGTTTCTCTAATTAGAGACATGAGTTTTGAAAGGAACAGAATCAAAATAAAGGCAAGTAGACAAGCACTTACGGCAAAGCGACTTTAAAGACCTCCTGCAGGTAACATGAGATCAAGAATAGGCAACTCAGGAACCTAAACTAGAAAAGTGAAGTGGCCTTGAGGAAAAGCAAAGAAGCTTAAATTAACAGGTGTGGCTGTGGGGATTAGTAATGTGATGGAGAACTTTTTGTCTCAAGTATAGGTCAGTTCAAGTCCTGCCAAAGGAAATAGCTTCATGATTTTGTTACTGATTGCAATGGAATGGAGAGTGATGGAGAAGTAATATTTGATATGGGTCAGCTTGGTGTTAAGAAGTACAGAATTACTGAAAAATATGGCAGGTCAGATTCACAAATACGCTCTGGTTGCTTTGTTCTGCTCATCTATGCACAGCAGCTGTAACCCCCATTTAGCCAGTTAATGTGGGTTTATGACTGCTGCTCATCACTAGAGTGGAGTAAAACAGCCAGAGTGTACCATATTAATCTGACTCAGTATTTTAAAAACACTAAATTAAGAAGAAGGTACTTTTTTTTTCTAACATACAAGCCCAACAGCTACCACTGAAACAGGAAGATTAGCACTGAGATGAACTTAGTTCTGATCCAGGTGGATGCAGAAAAGTCTGACATCTACTCCAAATCAAAAGGAGGTTTTGAACTGTTACAAAATTCATGAAAGGAAATTGTAAGAACAAAATAGCTCAGCCCATGCAAATCAGCTTTGGCTTCAACAGAGCTACATCCACTGACATTCACTGTGGATTTGGGCCAGTGTTTACAGAGCTAACATGCACCTTAATATATTCAAAACTGCTTTCACTAAACAAGGACTTCCACTGGAGAAGTAGATCCTATTGTGGAACAGAACAGGCCAAACAAATACCCCAAGAGAACCTGCTTCAATAAAGAAAAAATAATCCCTCCATATGGGGTAATGATACCCCATATGGGTTCCAATGTGGGGTGGTAGGTGACATACCGCTAGTTGTCACCTACCACCCCACATTGGAACCCATATGGGGTATCATTAAATAATTACAACCCATACTTAATAGGGACCACATCCTGGAAGAAATCTTTTCCAACCCTCTCGTCTGGCCTTTGAACAGCCCCCTCAACTCTCCAAGCTCATTATAAGAAGCAAGATCCCACAGACCAGGATATACCAACTCAAAGCTGCACCAACACCTGCCATAACAGATGCACTACCTGCAGACATATCTCCACTGCTACAACAATCAATACCCACCTCAACATGTCTTTCAAGATTCACAGGTCCTACACATGCACATTACAATATGTGATATATCTCATCCAGTGCACTAAATGCCCCAATAACAAATATCAGAGGGGTAGCCGTGTTAGTCTATAAAGAATCCTGTGGCACCTTATAGACTAACAGACATTTTGGAGCATGAGCATTCGTGGGTGAATACCCACTTCGTTGGATGCATGCCGACAAAGTGGGTATTCACCCACAAAAGCTCATGCTCCAAAACGTCTGTTAGTCGATAACAAATATGTGTGTGAAATGAGACTACACTCTCAAATGAATTCACACAGAAATGATAAAAGACAAAAAACACTCTATCACCCATGGGCAAACCTTTTCACAAAACAATCACTCTATAATTGACCTCTCAGTCGTTGTTCTCAAAGGAAACCCGCACAACACCATCAAAAGATGAGCTTGGGAGCTTAAACTCATAGCTTTGCTAGACACTAAAAATCATGGATTTAATAAAGACACTGGATTTATGGCTCATTACAGTAATCTGTAACCCATTAAATGTCCTTTGACCTATGACTGTAAAGATGTTAACTGCCCACTTCACCTTGAATGGTCTCTTGCAATATGTGTTAACTACTTATCTGTTCCACCTTGTATTTAGAGGTGACACTCTGAATACCTTTCCTAGATCTGAAGAAGAGCTCTGTGTAAGCTCAAAAGCTTGTCTCTCTCACTAACAGATGTTGGTCCAATAAAAGATATTACCTCACCCATGTTATCTCTCTAACTTCCTGGAACCAACATGGCTATCACAACATCACAAACAGTATAGTTACGTGCATGTTTTATACACAGATATGAACCCTCTTTTGAAAGAGAGTTTGGGAATGTTCAGGATAGAGAGTGATACATAAATAAAAGATATTTTGATAATAGTATTTCAGAAGACATGCAATGGGTTAAGCAATCACATATGTACCAGATAAAGACATTTTTGTAGTTACATATTCTGGATAATTTCTCTTAAGTGTATTTGTGACCAATTGCTGAGCAATAAGTTAGACTCACTTCAATAATCTCCCTAATAGACTGTGGTAGACAATTTGAAGTAGCCAAAGATTGTTACAGCTTTTTATTGTCTGAAGTGCTTTTACTCATTCTGGTAAGCCTGTGGATCAAAGAAAACTCTGTGCCCTAGACTAAAGAGCATGAAAACATGCTTGTGTTTTCTTTCAGGCAGATCTGAAAGCTATAAAAGGATCTTATTATTGAAGGAAACCTCAAACCGTGTGTGTAACTCCTTGAACAAGGCAATTTAATACTACATAAAATTGATGAACAAAAGGAAGCAAAAGAGGAGAGAAAAGGTAAATGTGCACTTTTTTTGCTTGGGAAAATTCAAAACAGCATGAAAGGGCTTTGACAGGGGGAAAGGGTAAAAACAACTTGAATAAATGAAACCTGAAAAATCTTCCTGCTACTTGTCACGAAATAGCAGATTGCATGTGTGTGTGAGGGGAGGGGGGAAAAGGAAGAGATGAAAGGGGGGAGGGGGACAAAACAAATGACCTTGCTCAAGATTAAATCCAGACTCCTCTGACATCTAGCTCTGCTGCTCCACAAACTGGTACTGTATATTAAACTTTTCTGCTTTTCTGAGAAAATATCATTATCAAGTTGTCCTAGTAGCTGGCTAAAGAAGTTTTTATTAAAAAGCCTAGCATCCTTTTGAATAGCCCACTCATATATTACTTAAGTATATTGAAGCACATTTGCAACATTCATGTATACACTATTTAATCTGCTCTGCTTTAATTAGCTATCCTGGAAATTGGGCATTGCTTTTTGATTAAAAAGTGTTTCCTGAAATGGGGGAAATATGCACATGGAAACCTTGCTTCCATGCTCATAATTTCTTCTGATGCTAATCAGATCTTTAGATAAAAGATAAAAGAAACCAAAACAGGCCAGACAGAAGGCAACATTTAAAAAAAACAAAACCCCTTCGGTTTAATTAGCATCTATTTTTGCATGCTTGTTTGATATCTCCATTTAGATACTTACCCTCACTTTAAATCTATTACATTTCAGTTGAGTTCGTACCAAACTGTCAACGAAACTGATTTAATCTTCCTTGCCTAAATTTTAATATTATTTGGAAAAATATGAGTAGTTATTTGTGAGCACTATTTCTATTTGAAGTCCAAGTCCCATACATTAATTAAGTATGTAGCCGAGGACAGAGTCCTTATTAGATAATACAAAGAAATACTTTTCAGCAGCCAATTAGTGTTACCTATTTTGAAAATGCACACTTCAGGAGATACATCTTTGAAATGATACTATTTTCTTGTTACTGGGCATTGTCTTCAACTGAACAAACAAGAGTTCATCAAAACACATGGGTAAAATCTCACTCCACTGAAGTCGATTGGAGTTTGGCCATTGACTTTAGTCCAGCATTTCGCCCATGATACACACACGTTCAGCCACACAAATTCCCTCTGATCTGAGATGGTAAAATATGGTCTGAACAGAACTTTGCAATTTAGAGGATCCTGTCCATGACTAAGTTCCCTTTGAGAATAAAAAGAAAATATTAAGACTCTATATTGGTTTATCATATAACAATTCCCACATCAATGATCCTGCATTGTGAGGGGATGGACCTGATAGGTTCAAACATGAAATCAAAGGATTATAGCCATTAGACAGAAATAAAAAAAAATGTTAAGACTATTGAGTCTGACCCCCAAGGGAGAGAGGAAGACATAGACCCTTGAGAGATGGGCTTCAACTGATTGTACATTGGACCTTAGCCAAAGCAGGGCAAGGAATGTCTTACTATGAAAGGTGTTAAAAAAATCTCTTTTCCTGGTTTAGGGCCTATGTCACGCGAGGATTCCCCAACTATACTAAGGTTATGTCACCCCCCTCCCAGCCCTGGCACAGGGGCTGCATCTGGCATGAATGAGGCATCCATCACTCACTGACTGCAAGAACAGTTGCTGAAGTTGGCACAAATATGGATTAGTCACCCCCAACCCAAGCTGTTCCAGGCACAGAACAGCCTAGGATTTAATACTCATAACATCCCTGAGAGGTAGGTATTATCCCCATTTTACAAGTGGGAAAGCTAAAGGACAAAACACACATATGTAATTAGAGGGGTATGGTTGAAAATCCACACATCAGATTTACTCTGGCCAATCAGAAACTCTGACCTCACACTGAGTAGTTCCTTATCCTGCAAGTTCCCCTATAACTACCAATGGGACCTTTCAGGGAGTAAGGTACTACTGAACATGAGTATGAGTATTAGTCTGTCCCTTAATGATTTTTTTCCACTAGAATTTAGTGATTTCACACCAAAAAAATGGTGTGAATTTTGCCTGATTTTTTTTTTTGTCAGCTGTTCACAGCTCTGGTTTTGAACCACCTTTATCGGGTTTGCAGCCCTCAGATCTTGTGTGGTTTCCCCTATAAAGGCATGCAATAAATGGATACATGTCTTTTTTCCATCCTAGATGTAGATAGCGCAAAGAAGAGCAACAAAAATGATTAAAGGTCTAGAAAACATGACCTATGGGGAAAGACTGAAAAAAATGGGTTTGTTTAGTCAGCAGAAAAGAAGACTGGTGGGCGGCATGATAACAGTTTTCAAGTACGTAAAAGGTTGTTACAAGGAGGGAGAAAAATGTTTTCTTTAACCTCTGAGGATAGGACAAGAAGCAATGGGCTTAAATTACAGTAAGGGCAATGTCGGTTGTACATTAGGAAAAACTTCTTAACTGTCAGGGTACTTATGCACTGGAATAAATTGCCTAGGGAGGTTGTGGAATCTCCACCACTGGATTTTTAAGAGTAGGTTAGATAAACAGGGATGGTCTAGATAATACTTAGTCCTGCCACGAGTGCAGGGACTGAACTAGAAGACCTCCCAGGGTGCCTTCTGGTCCTACAATTCTATGTTTCCCATCTTAAACCCTCTGTACAGTAGACACCCTTAAAAACTTTTTCTTTTATCACTTTTACCATTATTTATATGTACAGACTAGGGAATCGGAGAGATTGTAGAAGCCATTTAAATGCCTGAAGTTGTTAAATACAGATCTTTAAGGGCATTCACTGCATGTCCAGTCTATTTAAACATTTTTTAACACTTACATGTATATCTTCTTCTGCAATTTTTTCAAATTGCACTGCTGCACTCTAATTCCAATTTCAACTCACAGCTTCAGCCTACATTTAGTGTGGACCAGACCTAAGTGATCAGCGATGAACATCAACCCATCAATATCACCAGCCTGCCTGCTGGACCTGAATTTGACAACCCAAGCAAACAAATGTGTTTCCACACACTTGGTGCTGGCATGTCAGCCAAATCAAAAAATTTTGGGGCACTGCTCGCTGTGGGCTTCACTTTCAACTGCTTTACACTTTGTATAGACACTTACACTTGTGCAAAGTGGGTGCAAAAGGCTATCAAATCATTTTAAAAAGTGTCATTTTACACTCACTTTACACTACTTTTGCCTAAGTGTCTAAGTAAGTAGAGCCCTCCATAGATATAAAATTGATATCTGCGTCTGATCTATGATCCACAAACATAGTCCATGGATATAAAGTGGATAGTGTCAGATTTTCAGGTCTCTGGATATAACATTTGGATACGCATCGATCTGCGATCTGCAAACACGGTCCACGAATATAAAGTAGATATCCACAGATTTGCAGAGCTCTATAATCTACATCCTATATCTCTAATTATTAATCATATTACAGAATCTCTTGGTTTTGTGTGCACATAGGTGGGTGGTGATGTTTATGTATTTATTTATTTTTAAAGGTCATTTCAGAACTTTATTTTCAAAAATGTGTATGAGATATGATCTAGAAAAAGCAATGTTTATTTTCTTCCAGATACATGCTGCAGTTTGGTATGCCATCTTTAATCTACAGCCACAGTATCTTATCATTTATTCAGAGTGATTTGACATTAGGGCAAAGTTGTTCACTGCCTAATGTGACACAAAAGAAGTCAGCTTGGAAACTGAGAAACAGCTAGAGTCATATAAATTAGAGAGAAGAGTGGAGACAGATGAGGCTCCGAGTCTTGTTTCTTCCTTCAACCCTCATACAAATTCAGGAGCAGTGAGAATTAATTCTGGGAAATGCTGAACTCACTTAGAATTCTGTGGATTCCACTGTGATTTCAGGTGTGTAGAGCTGAGAAGTACAGCTTGTTTAATTTGCTCTCACTTACCACAGTCCAGCAATGTGTGATCTTTGACTTTTCTTCACAGATTAAAAAAAGAAAAAGTTTTCACTTAGTTTTCACCCTCTCTGGCTTGACTGCTAGTTATAATTAGAAAAAAATAATTAGTATTCAGGCCTGATTTGCAATTCTTTTAAGACTATTTTAAAGTAGGCATCATCATATCCTTTCCTAGGATTGGAGGAAATAGATGTAGCTGATTATTTAATACTTATTTTTAAATCACCCTTACAGTGACAATGAGGCTTTCCAAAATAGGCATTACAAGTATTGCTCCATTATGCCTTCCCTGGGTTGTTCTGATGCTTCAGCTAGTGCCCGGGGCCCTTACTTTACCCTGTGGTTATACGGAATGATAATGACACCTTTTTCTGCTTTCAGTAAAATGATATCATTTATACAGGAAAAGAAAATGTTGTTTCACCCCCATAAAACTAATATGTCACACTGTCAGAGTGCGGGGCCGTGCAGTACCTGCTGTTCACACTTCAAGGCTTCACTCAGCAAGCAAAAGCAATGAGCCAGCTCAAATTAACTGTCACTTATGAGTGAAAAGGAATGACATTATGCTCTTCCAATGAATCTTTAATTGAAATGCATAGTTGAAGATGGGCCTATAAGTGCTTCAAAAATTAGTTGCATCTGACGAAGTGGGTATTCACCCACGAAAGCTCATGCTCCAAAACGTCTGTTAGTCTATAAGGTGCCACAGGATTCTCTGCTGCTTTTTCAAAAATTAGTGATCTTTCTGCCCCCCCCTCCAACATAGTCCCTCTCAAACACAGAACTTTGCCAAACTCTTTACAATATTGTGTACAATGATTTTGTATTGAACTGGGTAATATGGACTAGCATGCTGAGTCAGTAATTCACAACAAATAATGTATCCAATGAATTTAGCCTCTTTTTCCTATTCGTGAAATATCTGCAAGCAAATTGAGATCACTCAGATTTATCTGTTATGAGTAAGGCTAAGATTTTGTCACAGATATTTTTAGGAAAAGTCACAGACAGGTGACGGGCAAAAAAGAAAAATTCACAGATGTCGTGACCTATCTGTGACTTTTCCTAAAAATATCTGTGACAAAATGGGGATCTGCGGGTCCCCACACTGCCTGAAGCAGGGCAGCTGTGCAGGGGCTAGGAACCACCTGCAGCAGCTAGGGGCTGCAGCTCCAAGGGTCCCCCAATGCCCGAGGCATCTGGGATCTTCAGGGTACCCCCATCGCGTGCAGCTCCAGTGGCATGTGGTGGCCAGGAGTTCAGGGGTTTCCTTGCAGGGCCTGGGAGCTGTGTGGTTCTGCAGGCTAGGAGCTCAGGGGTTCCCCGCTGCTAGCAGCCCTGGGGTTCCTTGTCACCTGTGGCAGCCCGGAGCACTGGATGTTCCCCTGTTACCTGTGGTGGCTGGGAGCTGCAGCAGCTTAGAGCTCTGGGGGCTGGTGGAGGTACTCTGCAGCTCCGTGACCCCACAGGTCGTAGAGGACCCTGCAGCTCCCAAACACCAAAGGCTGAAGTCACAGAGGTTGCTGGAAGTCACAGATTCTGTGACTTCTGTGATCTCCATGACTAAATTGTAGGCTTAGTTATGTCAAATCTTTCAACATATTTGTTTCTGAAATATTTTTAAAAATTATGTGGCTTGATGCTGAAAAAGTCTCTGTGGATATCCAATATTCAGCAAATGAGTACAGTTGAACTTCAGTGTTACAAACATCTCAGGAATGGGGTTTGTTCATAACTCTGAGATGTTCATAACGCTGAACAGCACACTATGCTTGTTCTTTCAAAAGTTTACAACTAAACATTGATTTAATACAACTTTGAAATTTTACCATGCAGAAGACTTCTGGGATGGAGGCTCGCCGACCTCATTAAGAGAGCTTTAAACTAGGAAGTTGGGGGAGATGGTTGGGAGATGTTCAGGAGATCTCCACGCCGGAATTTAACCTGGAGAGGGAAGTAAACAAAGTGAGAGGGGATACCCCTTGTGGACCGAAGAATTGACCCAAGGAGGAAAAGCGGAGTTGAAACTAGACTAACGGGCCTGATGCTGGTGGTAGAAGGTCTGTGCACGACGGGGGAAAGAATGTCACTGACGCCAAACGCCAAAAATTAAAAATGTCTGTACAGCTAATGCGAGAGCCTAGGTAACAAGATGGAAGGAGAAATGGAGCTACTGTGCAGGAAGTGAAACCGGATATTTATGGGATATACAGAAACCTGGTGGAATTATAGTCATAACTGGAGTACGGTATTGAAGGCTATGTGCTTGTTTGTAGAAAAGACAGGAAAGAAAAGGCAAAGGTGGTGGAGTAGCCTTGTACATCAATGAGAGGTGAACTGTAATGAAATAAGAAGTGATGGATATGGATAAGATCGGAGTCATGTCTGGGTATAAATCACACTGGGTAAAAAAGCTACTAGAGCTTCCCCTGAGATAGTGCTTGGGGTGTGCCTACAGACCGCCGGGATCTGATTTGGATATGAGATAGAGACCTCTTTAATGTCTTTAATGAAGCTAAACACTAAGGGGAAATGTGTGATTATGGGAGACTTCAACTTCCCGGATATAGACTGGAGACAAGTGCTTGCAAGAATAATAGGGTCAGATTTTTCTGGATGTGATAGAGGAATGGATTTTTCATCCAGGACGTTGAAGTACCTATCGAGAGGGGATGCCATTTTAGATTTGGTTTTGGGTGAGCAGTGAGGACCTCGTAGAAGAAAATGGTGGTAGGGACAACCTTGGTTCGAGTGATCATGAGCTGATTCAAATTCAAATTAGATGGAAGGATAACAAACGTAGATCTGGGATTAGGGTTTCGACTTCGAGGGCTAATTTTAAAGAGTTAGGAAATTAGTTAGGGAGTGGATTGGACGGAGGAACTTGTGGATTTAAATGCGGAGGAGGCCTGGAATTACTTTAAGTCGCAGCTGCGGAAACTGTCGGAAGCCTGCATCCCAAGAAAGGGGAAAAAACCAATGGCAGGATTGTAGGCAAGCTGGATGAGCAAAGCAACTCAGAGAGGGGATTAGGAAAAAGCAAGAAAGCTTACAGGGAGTGGAAGAAAGGCGGGATTAGCAAGGGAAGCTACCTTAGTGAGGTCAGAACATGTAGGGATAAAGTGAGGAAGGCTAAAAGCCGCGTAGAACTAGGACCTTGCAAAAGGGAATCAAAACCAATAGTAAAAGGTTCTACAGCCACATAAATAAGAAGAAAACAAAGAAAGAAGAAGTGGGGCCGCTATACACTGAGGATGGAACGGAGGTTAGGATAACCTAGGCATGGCCCAATATCTAAATAAGTACTTTGCCTCGGTCTTTAATAAGACTAGTGAGGAGTTTAGGGATGATGGAGGGATGATAAACGGGAATGTGGATATGGAGGTGGATATTACCGCATCTGAGGTAGAGGCCAAACTTGAACAGCTTAATGGACAAAATCGGAGGGCCCCGGACAACTCATCCGAGGATATTAAAGGAACTGGCGCGTGAAATTGCGAGCCCGTTAGCGAGAATTTTTAAGCAATCGGTAACTCGGGGGTTGTACCGTACGACTGGAGAATTGCTAACGTAGTTCCTATTTTTAAGAAGGGAATAAAAGTGATCCGGGTAATATAGGCCTGTTAGCTTGACGTCTGTAGTGTGTAAGGTCTTGGAAAAAATTTTAAGGGAGAAAGTTAGTTAAGGACATTGAGGTCAATGGTAATTGGGACGAATTGCAAAACTGGATTTACTAAAGGGTAGATCGTGCCAAACCAACCTGATCTCCTTCTTTGAGAAGGTGACGGATTACTTAGACAAAGGAAATGCGGTAGATCTAATTTACCTCGATTTCAGTAAGGCGTTTGACACGGTTCCGCATGGGGAACTGTTAGTTAAATTGGAAAAGATGGGGATGAATATGAAAGTTGTAAGGTGGATAAGGAACTGGTTAAAGGGAGACTCCAGCGGGTCGTACTGAAGGGTGAATTGTCAGGCTGGAAGAGGTTACTAGTGGAGTCCCTCAAGGATCGGTTTTGGGACCGATCTTATTTAACTTTTTTGTTTAACTGACCTTGGCACAAAGAGCGGGAATGTGCTAATAAAGTTTGCGGATGACACGAAAGCTGGGGGGTATTGCTAACACGGAGAAGGACCGGGATACTATTCAGGAAGATCTGGACCACCTTGTAAACTGGTAGTAATAGTAATAGGATGAAATATAATAGTGAAAAGTGCAAGGTCATGCACTTAGGGATTAATAATAAGAATTTTAGATATACGTTGGGACGCATCAGTTGAAGCGACGGAGGAGGAGAAGGACCTTGGGGTATTGGTTGATAGCAGGATGACTATGAGCCGCCAATGTGATATGGCTGTTAAAAAGCAAATGCGGTTTTAGGATGCATCAGGCGAGGTATTTCCAGCAAGGAGAGGAGGTGTTAGTGCCGTTATATACGGCGCTGGTGAGACCCCACCTGGATATTGTGTGCAGTTCTGGTGTCCATGTTTAAGAAGGATGAATTCAAACTGGAACAGGTTCAGAGACGGGCTACTAGGATGATCCGAGGAATGGAAAATCTGCCTTATGAAAGGAGACTCAAAGAGCTTGGCTTGTTTAGCCTGGCCAAAAGAAGGCTCCGGGGGATATGCTTGCTCTATATAAATATATCAGGGGATTAACGTTAGGGAGGGAGAGGAATTATTTAAGTTTAGTACTAATGTAGGCACACGAGGACGAATGGGTACAAACTGGATATTAGGAAGTTTAGACTTGAAATAGACGAAGGTTTCTAACCATTAGGGAGTGAAGTTCTGGAACAGCCTTCCGAGGAAGTAGTGGGGGCAAAAGACTTATCTGGCTTTAAGACTAAGCTTGATAAGTATATGGAGGGGATGTTATGATGGGATAGTTTAATTTGGGCAATTGATCTTGGATTATCGGCAGATAAGTCTGCTCAATGGTCTGTGAGGGGATGTTGGATGGGATGGGAACTGAGTTACTGCAGAGAATTCTTTCTTGGGTGCTGGCTGGTGAGTCTTGCCCACATGCTCAGGGTTTAGCTGATCGCCATATTTTGGGGTCGGAAGGAATTTTCCTCCAGGGCGGATTGGCAGAGGCCCTGGAGGTTTTTCGCCTTCCTCTGCAGCGTGGGGCAATGGTCGCTTGCTGGTGATTCTCTGCAGCTTGAGGTCTTCAAATCATTAATTTTGAGGATTTTCAATAACTCATCATGGTTAGGGGTTGTTATAAATGTGTATGGGTAGGGTTTTGTGGCCTGCCTTGTGCAGGAGGTCAGACTAGATGATCATATTGGTCCCTTCTGACCTATGAGTCTATGAGTCTGAGTCTATACTGCTTTTAACAATCTTAATTTAAATGAAACAAGTACAGAAATACTTTCTTTACCTTGTCAAATCTTTTTTTAAAACTTTCCCTATCTTTTTCTCCATGGTAGCTGTAATGCGTCCCTCTCTTTTTTTAGATATTTATGTTTAACATGGTACTGTACAGTATTTGCTTGTTGTTGTTGTTGTTGTCTCTGTTGCCTGATTGTATACTTCCAGTTCCAAATGAAGTGTGTGGCTCATCGGTCAGTTCGTAACTCTGAGTTTCTACTGTATTATATAATGTTGCACAGTATTTGAGCTGCACTGTTTAGTAGTGATTTATCAGATAAATCACACAATGTGGTTTCAGTTCCAGCATGGATACTTCTGTGTGAATTTAAAAATTGTTTTCCACCAGTACCTACTATTAATAAGTAGGAGTGCTGTAGTTAGGTTACATGAATCACTTGTTGGATCATCCTTACCACCAGTATGGAATTTAAAAACCGAACCTCCAACTGCATTTTTTCCATCCATAAGAAGAAGGGGTATCAGGCCATATAAAATGCACGGAAAACCTAGAAACATCCTCTTAGCACTTATATCAAAATTTTCCAAGTGCACAGACAGCACAGCTGTGTGAAAAACATTCACAAATAGCAAGGGGATCAAATTTTGGATTCACATCAAATTTGATTAGACTGAATGGAAATTATCCCTGATTTAGCAAAATTGCTGGCCACTAACTGCCTAGATTAAGAAAATCAGTGGGTAAATCTGGCTTTGCTGAAGTCCATGGTAGTTTTCCATGGACTTCAATGAGAACAGGTTTTAACCAAAAGATTTGAAGTCCAGAAAGGGACCACAATGGCCATGCAATCTGTCCTCCTCTATAGAGTGGGACATGTATCATGACACTGCAAAAGGCCTATAGGAACTGAGTTAGTGCAGATTTCTATTCTTTATATCTTACGTTTCATTGTGCCCACATTGATTAGAAGGAAATTAAGATTATTTGTGTTTTAAATTCATGTAATTTTTCCCCTCATCACATTTTCTTGTTCAATTAGTTCTTTAAAAAAGGGGGAACAAATCTGAATAAGCTCACTGCAGGGAGTTCTGTACTTCTTATCCCATTTACTTCCTAATCACACAAAATGGAGGTGCAGAGCTGTCATATTTACTTTGTAATCACGCACCAGATGTCAGGATATGATTCAGTTCTAGTTGGAATATTTTCCATTATTCACCTTATTTAATAAGCTGTCACTTGAAAGAGAGAATGATAAGCTTTCTCACAATGAATCAAAGGAATGCTGTGCCTTCTTCCTTTATTATGCATGCTACATTTGAAGCTAATGAAGCATAACCTCTGAGCTGATATTTTTATAGATGAAAGAGACATCATGTTACATATTCTATTTATTTCATCAGCCACGCTGTAGCCAACACAAAACACAACGATTGCTCTGCACTTCATTGCTGACAGTTGATGGGCATTCGTGCTGATGTCTTGTCTAATAGTTTCCAACCCTATGCATATTTTAGGTCTTTACTATGAATGAAAGTACAAGAAAAAAATGGGTCATGGCATAATGGTACAATTAATTAAGAACTGTAGTGGGAATAGTCCTGACTAATCTGTTTTGCACAGTTTGAAATCCTCCCCTTACCCCCCCCCCACCCCAATATCATATGCTGTCTAGAAACAGTTTGAAGGGTTTGGTTTTTGTTTTTTTTACCCAGAACTGTGGCATCAGCTAATTTTGTTTCCATGGGGATTTTCTGGTTGTGAACAAAAAACCCACTCAAATAATTAGTTGAGGTAAAACTGCATAATCCTCTCACTGCATGCAAAGCTGTTTTAGTTATTAAAAGGAATCAAAAGGAATAATACATAATAGAATGAAAAGAATACTGTTCATTACACTGGTATGAGGCCAGTATTACGATCCATGGAGATTACAGCTTTAGACCTATTTTGTTAGCTGAGTGCTGTGCTCTGATAGAAAACACTGTCTCCTATTTGTGGAGAAAAATATTAACGCAGTTATAACCCACTAACCTCTCCCCGTGTGTGTGCATGTGCGCATGTGCACACACACACACACAAAGGAGATAATGTATTTTTAGGACTCATTGCTTTAATATGGTAAGGACATAAATTTTGTGTCAGAACAGTGCATAAAACCCTAAAAGTTTTTGAACATATGGAGTTTAATGTCTATACAATTCTTAAGAATAAAAGAAAGTCTTTCATGCTGCAGTCTTCTTTTGGACAGGGGCCTGATCCTCAGCTACTGTAAATCAACAGAGTTCCACTGACATCAAAGGAGCGCTTTTGGTTTGCAGCAGCTGAGGTTCTAGTTCTTTTTCTTTTTAAAGAGCATGAAGGAAGCTATATAGAAGAGCTCAGAAACTATTCATAATAGAAGCATATATTTTGCATTTTGAATGATGCCTTGTGCCATTTTATTTTAGGGTTTTTTTTAATGGCAGAGCAAACAAGAAACAAAAAATACATTCAGCACGAGGAACATGGTAATGGCACCGAAGAAAATCTAGCTTGATGTTCCTGTAGAAATAGCAATAATTCGTAAGAGGCCCATTCATCAGGTGATCTCAAGGTGCTTTGCAACCTTTAAAAGCTAGATTATGCTATATGCACACAGATGGTAGAAAGGGGCAGTGGTAACTGCACCACTCCAGTGGGAGTCTCAGGAAATATTGTGCTTCAGAGAAAGCAATACCTTCTAGGATTGCTTTGGAGGAGAATCATTTGTGACAGGCCTTAATGGGGTGTAGCATACTCACCTGTGTGTAGCCATAGCTCTGCCTACTTGCCACTCCTCTCCTTCCACTCCCCTCCCAGCTGCTCCAGAGAACCCCTGTGGTTCCTGAGTGCCTGAAGGTGCCTTGTAGGTAGTTCTTATGTAGTTGTACAGGTAGGGGAATCCCCTTGAGGGTTAGGCACAGTTGAGCCCCAGTTAACGAATGGGCTAATCTTGCACCCCTCACAAGCAAGACTGCCACTGAATTCAAATATCATTTAAATAAATGGGACTTTTGTTTATTTGAAAAGAGCAGGATCAGGCCTTAGAACTCATAGTTCCCACATGAAATGTACCGTGGCCAGATTGTATCCTGTATGTGGGTTCCTCCAGATAGAGCCATGGTGCTGGAAACAGATGTAGGATGGGGGGACACAGAAGTTAAGTTGACATACTTATGGCCAAGGACACACATACCCCCACACACAGTCATTTGCTGAACTGGAACTCAGAACTACAGGGTTTTATTTCTGACTTATGGCCTTGTGGGGGCAAATATGCTAAATGGGGTGGGTCAGTTCCCTAGGATCCATGTGTGGTGGGGTCTCCTTAAATCAGTGGTCCCTGAACTGGGGTGTGTGCCCCCATAGGGGAGCATGGAGGAACATTTGGAGGGGTACACAGCGGGGCCCAGGCCAGCCCCATTAGGGGTGGAGAGGGAGCACTACCTAGACCCACTCTCCCCATAGCCCTTCTCTGACCCCAGTCATAGCTCTGCCTTGCTCCACTCCACCTCCAGCCCAGCTACGGCCTCAAACACAGCTCCACTCTGCCCCCTGCCAAGCCCCCACCCCTGCTCTGCTCTCATTCCATCACCAGGTCAGGTCTGCCTCTAGCCCCAGGTCCTCCCCCATCCCCAGTTCTGCCCCCAGCTCTGCCTTCATTAAAAATATTCATGTTGCACAGGTAAGCACTCAGATACCAAAAAATGTGAAAGTAAATATTATAAGCAACCTGGATACTGCACCTTGTGCAACTGTATTGCAATTCTGTTTATAATTACATTTCTCCAATAACACGGTATTATCATACAAGTTCTTCTATGACCAGAGATGCAAATTTAATTCTTTATGATATGCTACATATGCCAAACAAACTCAGTCCATGAAAATCATATGTATACAAGATACATAGTGACTGAGATGATGAGAGGGCAGATTTAAGATTGTTACTACAATCTTAAATTTTGGCATTTTATGATATTAGAATGCTTAATCATTCAGACTTAATATTATTTTAATATAGTTTTTTTCTTTCTTTTTTATTTGGCTAGAATTTCTCAAGTTTGGGATTTATTGATACACATGAAATAAGGCAGAACACCCTATTTCATGCATTTAAAGACCTCCACTGGAGGAAGAACCTTTCTGCGGCTATGCAGTTGTCACACTATACTTCCTTTATAACATGCTTATTGAATCAAAAGTGTGACTCAAGGGTTTTGCAAGGAGGCAGCTACTGCTATTCTCCACAATGCAATATACACATATCATTCCTCCCCGCCCCCAGCTGAACTCTTTGGCTTGAAAAAGGATGATGATGATAGGACCTTGGGAGGGGGGGTCAGTATTATACATCTAGGAAATTGCTATTCACCACAGCTGAGCATATACAACACAGAGCCAGAAGCAGAAATGAGGTAAATGAAACCGCCAGGTACAGTTAAAGGGTAGCACTCCCTATCACAGGAGCTAAGGGAGTGCTATAATGAGGGAGATGCCCAGGATGGTCAGTTATGAGCTGTACAGGTTTGCAGCCAGGTTGCTCACATATATTGCTAGCCATGGCATTCATAAATACAGTACACAAGCCAACCAATCTGGAAATATATAGCAACAGCTATCTCATTTAGAGTGTAACAGTTTGAAGACTGTGCAAATAGCTATAGAGATATAATCTGTAGAGTTATATATATTTTTGCCTCTTTTATCTGCATCTCTCTTCCTGGACATTTCTCTATCTAGAGATTCGAATATCTAGAGAGAAAGAAAGATATTGTTTCAAATCATTCATTAGGCTGGCAAATGAAAATGCTACTGTTCTAAGAGCTAATTTTATTCATTTAGTTTCACAGTTGCCAGGGAAATACTATTTTGCATTTTAGTACATTTTTAAAGAAAAGAAATGGATAGGAGAAATAGCTGAGCCAGGAAGTCCAGGGTAGCATTTTATATTTTTGTAGTAACTGTAATTTCCTGAACATTTTGCTAATCTGATTTTAACACATGTAATTTCTTGCTAAGGCCTCTAGGGTTTGACCTGTGGTCTATTACGTGTGTAAATCAATACCGTGAATAAATAATAAGGAAAAACACATTTGTTTTTTTATTGTTATCTTGTTTGGGAAGTGTTATAGGCAGAAGAATGTCACCAACACTGTAACCATTATTCTAAAACAGAGGCACCTCTTTGTGCCTGTTCTGTCAGATATGGATGGTTCTAAAAACCAAGGCAGAGTGAAAATAAATGTGTTCAACCACATTTGTTTCTCAGCGCTCTGTTATTTTATGTCATGCAGGATAATAAATAGCATCAATGCAAATATCTTGGTGAATTACTTAATGGAACAAAGTACAAATGTGCATTAATAGTTTAGTACGATAGATAAAATTCTTAGATGTCCACTTCTGATAATATAGTCAGATAAGTTGCAATTTGGGATCAGGATTCATATTTGCAAAGCCTGCCTTGGAAAATTCAGGTCCAGTATGTTTGGATCTGAGTTTGGCTCAGGAAAAAGACAGCCATAGACATCAGATGAAGTCTCATATGATGAAAACAACACTTCTGTTCCACTAGTCTCTAAGGAGGATGTTTAAAAGAAACGTCTAAAGTTACACATTTTTAAATTAGCAGGTCCAGATAACTGGTATTGAAGAGTTTTGAAAGAACTGGCAAAGGGGCTTTCTGAACTATTGAAGTTGATTTCCAATGAATCTTGGAATACTTAGAAAGTGTCAGGAGTCTGAAAGAAACCTAATGTGCCAATATTTAAAAAGCTTATATGAAATAACACAAGTAATTATAGGCCTGTTAGGCTGGCATCATTCCTGAGCAAGAGAATGGAGCGATGGATAAGGGACTCAATTAACAAAGATTTAAAGGACAGTAACATAATTAATGCCAATCAAAATGGGATTGTGGAAGATAGTTTGACAGGATCTAAGTTTATATCTTTTTTCTGATGAGATTACAAGTCTGACTGATAAAGGTAAAAGAGTTGATGGAATATACTTAAGACTTCTGTAAAGTTTGATTTGGAACTGCATGATATTTTGATTAAAAAACTAGACTATAAAAGTAACATGACACACATTACATAGATTAAAAGTTAGCTAATTAATATGCTTCAAAATATAATTTCTAAACAGGGAATCATAATGGAGCGGGTTTGTTTCTTGGGGGTGCCAGGTGGAACTGCTCTTGGCCATATGCCATTTAACATTTTTACCAGTGGTATGGTAGAAAACATAAACTCAGTTTGCAGATGACACAAGGATGTGGGGGAGCGGGGGTGGTAAAAAATGAAGATGACAGGTCTCTGATGTAAAGCAATCTGGATCACTTGGTAAACTGGGCACAAGCAGACTGCAGCATTTTAATGAAGCTAAATACAAATTTATACATGTAGGAACAAAGAATGTAGGCCATACCTGCAGGATGAGGGACTATCCTGGGAAGCAGAGATTCTCCAAAAGTATGTGGGCCCTGGTGGATAATCAGCTGAATATAAGCTTCCATTGCAGTGCTGTGGCCAAAAGAGCTAAAGTGATCTTGGAATGCATAAACAGGGGACTCTCAAGTAGGAGTAGCAAGGTTATTTTACCTCTGTATGTGCCACTGGTGCAACCACTGCTGGAATACTGTGTCCACTTCTGGTGTTCACATTTCAAGGAGGATGTTCAGAAACTGGAGAGGGTTCAGAGAAGAACCATGAGAATGATTAAAGGTTTAGAAAACATGCCTTATAGTGATATACTCCAAGAGCTCAATCTATTTAGCTTAACAAAGAGAAGATTAAGGGGTGACTTGATTACAGTCTGTGAGTATCTACTTGGGGAATAAATATTTGATAATGGGCTCTTCAATCTATTAGAGAAAAGTACAACACAATCCAATGACTGGAAATTGAAGCTAAAGAAATTCATACTGAAAATACGGCCTTCTCCAGACATAAGGTTCACCCTTCCTCGGAGCTACTGGAGGAACTCATTCCCTACTGCAGCACCTCTCTGAAGTCTCCCAAACTTCAGTCCAGATGCACCTAGGCTTTCCCATCACTGCCTCCAGCTTCTTTCTGGTTCAAGACAATGTACATATAGCCCCGGGCTTCATCACTTCCAGCTTCCCTCCTTGGCCTCAGTTTCACTGCCCTTCAGCCTCCCAGGCTTCCTCCTGGCCCAGGACCTTCTAGTTCTGGTTTGAACTACTTCCCCCATCCACCTCTCTGTCTTCAGCCCATGAAAAGATAATCCCAAATAACCCTCTCGACTGGCCCTTCAACCAGACTTCTCTACTGAGAACAGCAGCCCAGGACTAACTCTGCACCTAAGGTTCCCCCTTGAACTCCCAGTCTCCTTAGTATCAGAGAGTGCCTGCAGAGGTTTTTCCCTACAGCCCCCTTCTCAGCTGTACTACTCCTTTGTATAGCCACTATTCAGCCACTTCTCCATCTGGGCTTCATCTTTAATTCAGCCTTGCCCACCCTCTAGGTGCAACTAAGTCACATAATTGGCCTTTCAGGCTCACACTATGGTTTTTGTTGCCTGTGTGGGGTACACACCACCTTTCAGAAGGAAATCAACCTCAGAAAAAAAGCAGATTTCAGTTTCCAGCTTACACAGATTCATACCCAGCAATAAGGAAAAAAAAGCTCAAAGGTTCAAACAGTTTGCTTTCCATTTGAGATATTTGAATAACTAGGATGTTAAACTCATTTAAATACTAAAATAATATGTATTGCGATCTGGGTGGCTCAGACTAATTAGATACTAAACCTTTCACCTCTAGGTCACCAATTCAAATTCATCCCAGCTTGGTAGTGACCATCCGACATTTCCATTTTATGCAGTTTGGTAGCTTGTGGCAAATGAGTTGGTAGGCCCAGTCTAATTTCTAAGTGACAAATTTCTAATTTCTTCTCCACCCCCACTATTGACACTAATTGGCACCCCTGCTAGCAGTCCCAAAGAAAGAGTGAGATCTGAATGGGGAGAGTTGGGGAATAGACAATTTGGGGAAGCTTAGAATGTTGCTGTTCATTCACTACCCTTGCTGTGGATAAATAGAGAGCAGGGCTCAGATTTTCCAAAACCCCTAAGTGACTTTAGAGCACAAATCTCATTGACTTTCAATCTGTCACTAAAGTCTACATTGTTAATAATTATTAAATACTTCAAAATGCATTTTTGAAAACAAATGCTTTTATACCATCAGTTTCCAAGTAGGTGAAATTGTACATGTATTCTCATCACTTTCTATTTTGCTGTGTCTTCTAGAACACCAGTAGCCATACATGCAAATTTCATTGGGTACCAGAGAATGCAGATCTGGCTGCTTGGTGATTTCAAGGTACCAGCTAAAGCAGGGGTGGGCACACTTTTTGGCCCGACGGCCATATCCGGGTTATACAACTGAATGGAGGGCCAGGTAGGGAAGGCTGTCCTCCCCCAAATGCCTGGCCTCCGCCCTGTCCCACTTCCCACCCACTGACTGCCCCCCTCAGAAACCCCAAACCATCCAACCCCCCCTGCTCCTTGCCCCTGACTTCCCCATCCTAGGACCCCCTCCCCAATCCAACCTCCCTGCTCCCTGTCCCCTGACTGCCCCAACCCTTAGTCACACTGCTGCCCCTGATAGCCGCCCCCCAGGACTACCACTCCCTATCCAACAGCCCTCTGCTCCTCATCCCCTGACCACCCCCTTCCGGGACCCCCTGCCCCTAACTGCCTCTGGGGATCCCACCCTTACCCAACTGCACCTGTTCCCTGTCCCCTGATTGCCCTCCCAACCCTATTCACATTCCCGCCCCCTGACAGGCCTCCCCAGGACTCCACTCCCAACCCTCCCTGTTCCCCATCCCCTGATCACACCCCAAGAACCTCTACCCCATCCAACTGCCCCCTCCTCCCTGACTGCTCCCTTACCCAACTCCCTGCTCTCCATCCGCTTATAAGCAGCAGGAGCTCACAGCCGCAACACCTGTCCAGAGCCAGCTGCGCTCTCCACATTGCCCAGCGGGACCACAGGCCACAGTGCGGCCCATGCGCTGGCATGGCTGTTGGGGAGAGGGGACAGTGAGGGAGCGGCCAGGGACTAGACTCCCCAGCTGGGAGCTCTGGGGCCAGGCAGGATGGTCCCGTAGTTTGCCCATGTCTGAGCTAAAGTGATTGCTCTCTAGTGGGCCTTATGTCTCCTGTGTGATTAGGCAGGTGAAAGGCATTCTTGACTTCCTTCTATTCCAGGATGTCATTTTCTAATGGCTTAATTACCCTTGATCTTCAGATATTAGTTAACTTTTAACTGATTCTTTGAAAACAATATATGAGAAGACTCAATGTATTATATACATTTGCATATGGCTCCCTTTGTGACTGATTATTTGATTGTATGTACAAGCCTGTACATAGGTGTGCACAGCACATTTCATTTGGGGGGGGTGGGAATCCAGGGAATTTTATTTATTTTATTTTTTATAGGCAAACATTTATTGAATACTCAATCATAAAGGACATTATTTTTATTCATCAAACAAACTAAAGAAACTAAAACTTAACTAAACTTAATTTATTTTAAATTAACAACTAAACTTTACTTAAAAAATCAGACACAGTTCTTAACTGAGGAGTCCGAGGTATTTGCACTACTATCAGCACGTTTATTATAATTCAGTTTGTCTGCTCCTTTTCTTATTTTAACAATGAAACAATCCATATTTTAAAATTAAAAGGGGGTATCATACGATTGAATTAAAATGTAAAGTCACAGGCTTGTTATGCTATTTCAGTAGAGTACATGCGACAAAGATTACAAACACTGCAGACACTGCGCTGGGCACGTCTGACGCGGCCACTTATATAGGTCAAAGAATTTTCTAGAATAGTAGTCAGAGGGGGAGGGGAGGACCAACAGTAATGCAGTGCCGCAGTAGTGGGGACGCATGCTCCAAGCAAACACAGGCTTTCTATACATTTCTACAACATCTATATTACGCAGTTCGGCACTGATTGCATAATACAACAATCCATACTTTAAAACTAAAAGAGTGTGTCATGCGATTAAATTGAAACGCAAAGCCACTTTTTTTTCTGAGACATTAGGGCAGGGGTGTGCAAACCTTTTGGGCCGAGGGCCACTTCAGGGTGGGGAAATTGTACGCAGGGCCAGGGAAGGGGGTTGGCGTGCAGGAGGGAGTGCGGGGTGTGGGAGGGCGTGCAGTGTGCAGGAACGGGCTCAGGCCAAGGGATTGGGGCAGAGGAGGGGTGCGGAGTGTATGAGGGGGCTCGGGAAGGAGGTTGGGGTGCAGGAGGGGTGCGGGGTACAGGCAGAGGGCTCAGTACAGGGATCTGGGTTGCGGGAGGGGTGCAGCAGGGGGCTCAGATCAGGGAGTTAGGGTGCAGGGTGCAGGAGGAGTTCAAGCTCTGGCCTGGCGCCACTTACGTAAAGTGGCTCAGGGTGGCATTGGTGCACTCCCTGGCTGTCTGCCCTGGCCCCACGCCACACCACTCACCACATCCCTGTGCTGCCCCTCGGAAGGAAGGGGCACAGGACTCTGCGCGCTGCCCTGCCATGCCTCCAGGCACCTCCCCATTGGCCGGGAGTGAGGAACTGTGGCCAATGGACATTGAGGGGGGCGGTGTCTCGAGCAACACACAGAGCCCTCTTTTCCCCCCTGGGGCCCCAGGGACTTGGTGCCGGCAGCTTCTGAGAGCGGTGCAGGGCCTACAGCACCACAGTGGGCAAGTCCCGTGGGCAGGATCCAAAGCCCTGAGGGGCCAGATCCGGGCGGCCCTTTGCCCACCCCTGCATTAGGGTGTGCACATGAGCAGGCTGAACCTTGATTCTCCCTCCCCATTAATTGACCCACACCATGGAGCCAGCAGATCAGAGGAGTAATTTGCACCAGCCCTTTTGATGACACAGATTACTTCTCTCTCTCTGTCAGTATCTGAGTCACAATCTGCATGCTGGGAGAAAGCCACACAGCTATGTCTTATCAGGGTTGTATTGTGAGGTTACAATCCAGCCCTATATGTTTGAATTGTAAAATCTTTTGGGAAGGGGCTGTCTTTTTTTATTATGTATGTGTACTCCAGCTAGCGCTATGGGGCCGTGGATTCCTGGTCGGAGCCTTTAGGAATTATTATAATGTAAAAGAATAACAAACCTAGGCAAAATTTCAAGTGAATATGATGCAAAACCATAGTTTTTTGCAGGATTTCATATAAGGCAACAGTTAACTGGTTTCAGTGAGTTTCAGCTTCAATTTGGGGGTTAATTTAAACCTCAAACTCAAAGCAAAAGTCGAGGATTTGAGAGCATATGTACATAGAGCAAACCCCAACCTAATCAAAAGGTTAGCATCAGCTCTTGGGAATTGGAAGCATGAAATTTTACTCAGTTCTGCTGAGGAAATTTGCTTAGCTCCATTGAAGTCTGTGAATTAATATCTATTTGCAACTGATCAGGATGTTTCCTGAATGTCTTTAAAGCATGTCTCCTCCTTACTTCATTGAAAAAAATTAAGTTTTTACTCCTTTTAGTATTGCAGAACAAATGACTCTTTAGGGGAGAGATCTGGATTCTATTCTGTCTCATTGATTTGCATTGCAGCATCCTTAATATTAATGATGATATATGAAGCAGAAAGAAGAGAGCTTAGTTTTGCAGATTTAGCAATTATAAAACTCAGCTTTGATGTGGGTAATGAACAAACTTGAAATGAAAGCCATTGTGAGAATAAATATGGAACAAACAGAACTCTGAAGTTTCTAGTATCATATACCTGATTCTAACAACACAAGAATATAAAAATAATGGAGTCCAACTATAACATAGAAATAAAAAGGGAAATAAATAATATGAAATAAAGCTTTTGGGGAGTTCATTCTATGCTTTACTTTTTAGTCTAGATTGTAGTCCGAAGATTCTATAGCAAATCTGCAAACTACCTATCTTCATTTTCTCTTTTCCTCAGTATTTTACTTCCATAAAATGAGATACTCAGAAGTAGGAATGATCAAGAGTCACGTAGAATTTTCTATTTCACTTATCAAGTGCTCTTCAAGGCAAAACAATATTTCCATAAACTCATCTTTATACAGTCTAGTTTGTCCCACTGCTGCAAATGTTTTTGAATTGGATAGCCTTGTGTACAGGTTGTATGTAAGTATTCCTTTTATAAAGCAATCTCTTATCTTCCCAGCTGCTGCTGTAATCTTTTTCCCTTCATCTTAACAACAAAGGCAAGACACGTTGCAGAAGAATTTCATAAATTCACTTTGTCTTCTAGGGGTTTTTTATCTTTATTTTTAATTGAAATATTTTGTATAGGAATAATAGAAAAACTTGATTTCATTCAGGAGCAATTTCTGTTTACAAATATGTAATTTCTTTATTGAATAAGGTCTGATAGCACCAAATTGTCTTGATATGTAGGGATGAAAAAAATAAAACATGGCATATAACTAGTATTATTACATGGCATGTCATATAATTCATGAGTGCTTAGTAGAACTGGTTTAATTGGTTTTGAATAAGTTATCAGATTCCTTTAGCCTTTTGCTCCTGTTCTAGAAACATATTTTTGTTATGTTTTTGATATTTTTAAGTATTTAACAAGTAGTTTATACAAAAATATATGGGTTGTTCACAAACTATTCACTCTTAGACTATCCTCTTGTTATTTTAAAGTATATGACTAGTCACTTAAGTCATATTATAGTGTTTCTTCTCCCTGATTTAAACTTTTAAGGACGAAAATAACAAATAGTGAGTAATGGATAAGGCTTTTCAGGTAAAAATCTGGAATGAATGATTGATCCTTCATGCTAAAATTCGTAAGATTTTCATATTCACAAACATGTTCATGAATAAATGAGTGGCACATCCATATATTCAGGAGTGATGTGATCCCCAAGAATAATAATTAATTGAATTTACAGTGTGTTTCCAATCACGTCATATTGTTCAATCACTGGAAATGCCACATGAAGATCAATATGTGATTTTTTTCTCATTCATACATTATCAATAAAAATCACTCAGAGCCAGGAAAAGAGGCCAGAAAAGATAGAAAAGCAAGTCTGAAATATTCAGGACCCTCTTTCAAATATACGTGAACATTATAAGATTATGATTAATTCTCATCAGCACAAGGAAAAACAAAAGCTTTAAGAACAGTGTGACATACTGAGGATACAGCCTAGACTGATGAATATCTGTGTCACTGAGCCCTGTTACCTGGGGTCCCTTTTATTCTTTTTTTTCTTCTGTAGCCTCTAGCCTGGATGGCTCATAAGCAGTCTCCAGCATATAAGTCACTCTCAGCTACATCTATACGTGAGCTGAAGCCTGCCAGCTACAACCCAGTTTCACTAGCCAGAATTACACTGCAGGGTGACCACAGCACACTCCCAGTCCCAGAGTTTTCCCAGAAATGTTAATCTTTTCCTGGAAAATACTAGCTTTTCTAAAGGTAGTCATTTTATTAAGAGAAATGATATGAACAAATCCTACTATCCCAAATGGAGTTTCTCAAACACTTCCGCTCAAACACATTGGTTTAGATAAAACTATAAAATGAGAGATTTTAAGTGAATTCAAATAATGAGGCATAAAAGTTAAATGGTTACAAGAAAAAAAAAGAGAAAATGTAACTAATGTCTAAGAAACTGTGTTAAATTCAAAGCAAAGTTACTCTGACCATATGGTCTCAATAGTCTTATTGACCCAACTTCTAGCAGAGGACCTCTTCATTTGTGTAATGGCTGCTTACTTTGTTCCTTCTGGTGTAGTCAATCGATGCATAGAGAGTGAGAGAGGAGGAGGTGTCTCATTTTCATAGAAAAAAATTTCAGCTGCATTTCAGGAGTCAAAAATCTTTAGGGGAGGATATCTCCTGCTGCTTTTCCCACCTGTTGGAGCTCTCTTTGTGCTTGATGACTCTGTTTACTGTTTAATGCAAATTAAGCATGGCACACATTATTTTGTTTGAGACAGACATGTTTACCAACTTCTGTTTAGGCTGGGCTGTGGTTTGGAATATGTGTTAATAACACCAGACAGTAAAATCTTAAAATACGTGGCAATACAGTATGTAAAATTGTATCAGAATAGTATTGACCAGCAAATTATGAGTTTTCAGATGATACCTCACAAGGCATATGTAGCGAGGCGGTGTGGCTCCCCTCCTCCACAGGGAGGGTTGAGCCCCGTCCATCTTCCCCCAGGGCGGAACTTCCGGGCGGAAGCCCCGCCCCTCAAAGGGTCAGGCGGCGACCCGGAAGTATAAAAGCCGGGCGCCGGTCTTCAGTTGGAGCTCAGCAGCCGGCGAGAGCAGACGTGCTGGCTGACCTCTCGTCGCTGGGAGGACTGCCGAGACTCTGAGAACAGGGACCAGGCCCTGCCCGGAACCGACCCGCAGCAACCACGACCCCGTCTGAAGCTGCGGAACTACCAAGTGCCCAGCCCCAAATACGGCCTGGAAGGAACCTTCGGACCGGACCTGGCCCAGCTACCTATGTGCGCACACCCGGATCTAACCTAGCCCAGACTGGGAGGAGCCATGATGTAGATCAACGACCGGCGGACCAGGTAGGAAGTGAGGGGGAATGGAAAGTACGCCTGGGGGTGGCTGAACTAACAATCAAAAGCCGCAGAAGGACCGAGCCTGACTAAACCGTATAGTGAGTCAGGATCCCCACTGATCACGCTGTCATGTGCTTCCGGTCGGAGACAGGTCACTGTCAGGTGTTCGGAGCCTTGATCCCCACTGATGCCACTAGCGGCGGCAGCCGCTACAGGCCCTGGGCTGGAACGCAGAGGAGTGGTGGTCCTGCGTTCCCCCTGCCACCGCGTAACCAGGTGCAGTCCTCCTCCTTCATCCCACACCTACGTGTAATTTGCTGCTGTACTCCGCTGCCGCCAAAGGCCAGAGCCTCGGAACTATTACTGCCTACTGCCTCTAGCCCAAAGGCAAGAACTGATTGTACTGTGTTTGGGTGCCCCGCCCAGGACCAAGGGCTGGCACTCATTGACTTTGTTGCTGCTCTGCCCCTGCCCTTCCAAAGGGACTGGGCCATTGTACTGTGGTGGTGCCGGCCGCCCGAACCAAGGGCTGGCCTCTATTGACTCTGGTACTGCTCTGCCCTGCCCAAGGGCTGGAGCCAAATGTCACTTGTGTTTGGTGCCCCCGCCCGAACCAAGGGCTGGGACAACTATGACTCTGGTACGGGCTCTGCCTGCCAAAGGGCCAGAGCCTTGTTGTACTGCGTTTGGAATACCAATAAATAGAGTAGTTTCAACACCTCCGACTCCCGCCCGAACCAAGGCTGCGCCCCTTATTGAGTCGTTCTGCTGCCCTGCACACAGAGCCAGTCGATTGGTACTGTATTTGGTGCCCCGCCCGACCCAAGGGCGGGGCCTAGTTGACTTACTCTGCTGCTCTGCCTGCCCAAAGGGGCCAGAAGTGTAGCGGACCGTTCGGGTTGTAACCCACCTGCAGCAAGCGCGGGCCCGACTGACTTTGCTGTGTCCCAGTCCACTCCACAGGGACCGAACGCCCGGACAGTGGACTGCGGACCCAAGGGACAGGACCCAGCGAGGACAGGACGAGGTCGGTGTGGCTCCCCTCCTCCACAGGGAGGGTTGAGCCCTGGCTTCCCTTACCACAGCATATTTTGTACAAAATTATTATGGTAATGTGCAAGGGGTGAATACAGGGGCACTGACTGTCACAGTAAGAAACTTAGTAGCCAAATAATCAGTGGGAAAAAGGGATGAACAGTTGTTTTTTTTTAAATAATTGCACTAGCTTAATTCACTTTTTTTGTGTACTGTATACCCACATTAAAGTTTGCTCAAATGAATCAAATATTTGATTGATTATTCAGAATGTAATGGAAGCCTTCTTAAGTATGCAGGCCTGTAGTGGGGCGGATTGCCCCACTCCCTGGGAGAGTGGGCTGGGGCAGGCCAGGGAGCCTGCGCAGCCCAGGAGCCAATCAGAGAAGGGCTTGTTGTGAGCCAATCAGGGCCCAGATTGTAGACAGCCAATCAGGGCCAGGCTCCGAGGTATATAAAGGCTGCCCAGAGCAGCAGCAGTCAGTCTGTCCCAGGCCTTTGATAGGGGAAGGTCAGTCTCTAGGGGGGAGACTAGCACTGCGGACAGTGCAGTGCTGGGCAGGCTCAGGGAGGCTAGAAAGCTCTAGCCGCCAGGCTGCAGGCCTTGAGGGAAAGGGCCTAGCGGGTGCAAGGGGCTGGAGGGGAAGTGGCCCAGGGAAACAGATGAAGGAGGAGGACAGCGAGGCTAATGCCAGAGGGTCCCTGGGCCGGGACCCAGAGTAGAGGGTGGGTCTGGGTCCCCCCTCCTTGCAGTACATCCAGCCACTAACTCTGGAGACCATGCCAGATCCCTGCCAAGAGGGATTAGACTTGGAGGGCGGGTGTTTGCATATAAAGGCTGGCTGGAATGTGGGACTGCTGATGATCGATCCCCAGAAGGGGATGCAGATAGACTGAGGGGCACTGCCGGAGGGCAGTGGCCTGGAAGAGGATGCCGCCGAGCAGGGAGCAACGCGGGTCCAGAGACGCCGACCAGGGGCAGAATAACGGATGGGACACCACCAGGAGGGGGCGCTCCACTGGAAATGAGCTAATTCCCAGAGTTACCGGCAGGAGGCACCAGGTGGTGAGTCCCCAACCCATTTACATGGCCCATAGACCTGCCAAAAAAAATCAGTCATCTTTGGGGACAAAGATCAGATTTGACAGGTCTCTGGGTATGTGCAGGACAAAGGATGAAAATAGCACAAAGTTTCACTGTTCTCCCAACACTATCAAGCAAAAAATCCTTTGTGTGTGTTGACTTAGGTGGAGTCTCTTTACCATCAACTTTCAATTATTGGCTGCAGTCTTAAACTAAATTCATGGATTTCATCTGGAGTTGCTGGCTAGGTAGAGAAGGCGAGGGGAGAGTGACATTAGAAAATCATGTTGGGATGAAGTGTGGCTTTGCCACTAACTCCCTGTATGGGGGAACATGATGTTGTGCTGCCCCAGGAACAGATTGACAAGCAGACTGTGATTTGGAGAGTCACAAAAGATGTTCCAGTTTTTCCCAGTTCCACATAAGGGGGTAGGGTGGGGGGGAGGAGAGGAAGTAGCCTGTGCCAGCACTGCATGTGACAGCCAGGTGTCCATAACATGCTCCTGCACAGTGAGGGCAGAGATGAGGCTCTGTCCTGCTCACTCCTCATCCAAATTTGCATAGGATTGACACAAGCCCTCTGGGGGTGGCTCTTTCCTCCACACTGCTACACAGGGTATGAAAGGCTTGTGCACAAGAGAAAGGAAACATGAACAGCATGCAAGGCATACCACAAACTGGCCCATATTGTACAGTATATTTTCAATAATTTTCTGCTGAGCGGAGGATCAAGGAATAACCACCACCACAAACTCAGCCCTTTTGTTCACAAAATGTGTATTCTCATTTCCAAGTTTTTTGTGCTGGGCTAATTTACTCATTACTGTTCAGGGAAATGAGTAAAAAGGATTATGAAAACCAATGAAGTGAAGTTCCATGTAGAAGTCAGCAAAACATTCATGGAAAAGTGTGTGCAATAATTGTCCAGTTCTCTGTTACTCCATAATCCATTTGTAGTGGACTTTTATTTTGAATCTTAGTGAAAATTAAACTTTGATGTGACCGAGTTTAGTTCTTATTAAAAAGTAATTATTTTCCTCTCACCCTCTCCTCATGTTCCCCCCCAGCTCCGCAACAAACTCTGCTCTTCCCCTATGCTTAAATTCAGTGTAGTTTGTTCCTTTTCTCTTCCATGTTGCCTAGGCACAGGAGAGACCACTTTATTGCTCTCAGTTCCAGATGCCCCCAGAGGACAGAGTAGCTCAGGGAAAGACCTGCAGTCCTGACCTAGAGCATGTTCAGTGCATGTTGAGACAGTTTTTTGCTGCCTTTTATTGACCATTTGCAAATAAAGATTTTTTTTGGATGCTTATAACTTGACTCAAATTACTGGGGCACCAAAAGATATGTCACTGACTTCAAGGTCATGCCCTTCCAAATTTCAATTCCCTCCTCTAAAACATGGAAATGCTAGAGCTTTTCAATTCAATGATTTTAATATTTTTAAGATAGAAAAAAACCAATATTTTCTCCCAAGTTTGTTCTTGGAAATGGATGACTTTTTTTAAAGTTTCCCTAATATTTCAGCCCAAATTTCTAAAGTTTGGCTAAATTAGAAGCAACTAAAAACAGGTTCTTATTATGGAAAGCGATAGGCAGCCTTAACTTTAGGTATTACCAGCACTCCCTGCAGTGTGTATACTATTATAGGAGGTGCTGGTTTAAGTTATATAAATTTCAAATGATCTGACAAAAGATTTACTAAGCCAGAAAGCTTTTGCAGAAACAGAAGCCATTAGAAATGAACCCATGCCTTTTGTTCTATACCATTATGAACCACAGAGCAACTGCACATGAATGCAAAGATAATGAGAGAGAAAGAAGGCAGATTTATAGATCTGCACGGTCTCTCACCTTTTATTTGAAGTACTAATTAGACATATTTATGAAATTCTCATTATAGATTGTATAGGGTTTTTGAAAAGATTATGTATGATTCATAATTTGGGTCCAATGCACATTTATAATTGCATAAATTCTGAAGAAATAAATGTATAATTCCTAACTTGTGAATGGCATTCTGACTGGCTTGCGTAACACAAATTCTGATGTATATAAGTTTGCTACATAACAGAAGTCATACGCATTTCATGAATGGTTTCTCTTTTGTTTGCAAGGAAGCTTGCATTACTTATTCTTTAAAATAATTTAAGTAAATGTATTAGTGATGCTGCATATGCATGAGGCATATCTCATTAACATTATAAAATGAAATATTTGCAAAAGTTGATGATGTGGATAATTTATTCAATCATGTATATGTTAAACTTATTGTGGAACATGAGGATAAATTAATGGCACTATACAACAGAAGTAAGGGTGTGGTACAACTGTAGAAAGGTGGAAAATCCAGGATATACTCCAAATTACAACAAAAAAAATGTTTCTTGTTCAAGGTAAATGAATATAACACCATTTCCATTGGGAGAAACAGCTTGGACTCAGTGTGTCATGGGCATTCTAAGTTGTTGAATGATGAATTAGAACAACAGCCTAAATTCTATCCCCAAAAAAGACAGTGGCATGATAACTAGTGATTTCAGTGGAACCAGGATTTGATTGAGAATGATTATTGTTAGAGATGCAAAATTTGGATCCACAGTTTTAGTTTGGAAATAGGAGTCACCAGCACTGTATAAATCCAGTTTCTATTCCTGTCAAAGTTTAGGGAGCAGAGATTTGAGGTTTCAACTCAAACACTTCCTTAATGATTATGGACTAAATTTTATTCCTTTATTCACATTGAAAGGCACCTTACCTTACAAATATCACATCTGATTTCAATAAAACTATTCTTTATTGGGAGGTTCTCCTCAGGAAGAGTAATGGGATCAGAATCTGGTGCTACATATCAAATGCCTTTGAAAAAAATTAAACATCAAGGTTGGATAGTATAAAATAAATGCAAAAAAAGGATCCCAGCGCAGCATTAATCCAGCCAAGTTGCTTGTTTTGTATAGTCTGAGGTATACATTTAACAGAGTTAACAATAATCATTTTACACATTCGACGAATAAATCAAGAACAGAAAACTACATATAAACCAAGTGGCTATGTTGTGCTGTTGAAAGTGTAATTTCTATATTTCTTGACTTTTCCTTTTTTCTTTAACTATAACTGTATAAGCTGCACATTGTGGGTTTTTTGCATAAATGTCTAGGATTTTCAAAATGTATTCATTCAAATGAGAGATGTAATCTTATTACCCCACCATAGCTCAGAAATACCTCAAGTTCACATTCTTTTTGAGTAAGAATGGGAATGAACCAAACCCCTTTGTCCAAAGTATCCTTTTGTCAAAATTGAAATGTTTCACAGTGTGATATTGACAAAATGTTTTAATGCAAAAATTTGTAAATGATTTGAAATCAAAATGAAATATTCCTTTTACTCATTTCAACTTTCCCATTTCATTTTTGTTGTGACTTTTAAATTGTAAAATGTTAATTTTAATATTCAATATTAAATTTATATAACATTTAATGTTTGATATTGTGGTATAATGTGTTGAAATTATTGAAATGACATGTTTTGATGTTGAAAAAACTTTTGATATGGTCATTTTGACATTCTAAACAGAAATTTTTCAGAATTTCCATTTGGCTTCAACTTTTTGTCCCAATTTAGAACAAAAACAAAATTGGCCACCAGACACAGATTCTGTTTTCTAGATGCATCAAAGTCATACAAACTGGAAGTTTCACCTGGTGAAATGCAGTGGTTGCTTTGAAATTTTGAGGCAAATCTTCAGTTGGTGTTCACTTGGGTGGGGGTGGGTGGAAAATAAGAATCCATATTGATCCAAGCTGAAGGAAAGGTTTACATGAATGCCCTTTTAGTACACATTGAAGCTGCAAGCTTCTGGCAGATTTACTTATTTTATCTGACCCATTTGACCCACACCTACTCAAGCATAAAGCATGGTGTGTAGAGAAAGAAGCTGCATTGTATCTGTATTCCAGCCCATTTTGTCCAAAGAAGGAGTTGTTAACTTGCAACTACATCAGAGATCTGCCATCTCCCTGACACTTTTGTTAGTTCTTGGCATGTAATGGTACAGGTCATTTTTAGGGGGCAGAAGATTCTCCTTCCTTTTCTCTTTTACCTTTGTTTAGGGTAGTTGAGGCTCAATTTGTGTTAAAAGTGGGTAGTTGCTTTTTGTTCAGTCCTCTGGCATGGCGAGCAATCAGTTAAATTACACTCTTACCAATATAGGTTTGGATTTTGTTTCTTGTTGCTAGTTGTGCCCTAGGAAATGACCGACTGCTACAACTACTAATAAGAGACTAAGCTTAAGGGCTAGATCCTATTATTATTGAAGTCAATGAGAGTTTTGCCACTGATTCCAGTGGGAACAGTTGCAAACTCTAACTTTGTATTTGTGAACTTTATTGTTTAAACCTTAAATTTATGCTGTATTCATGCAAAGCCTTGATTTCTCACATACCACTACCAATACATTGACAATTTGAGACTTTTACAAAGTCTTTTTATTTCTTTTCTTTGTTAAAATCTGTTAGGGACATTTTTTATTGTACTGTCAAATACCAGCGTTTTTCTTGTTTTGTTGACATTAAATACAAGTGTTTAATATTTGCAACACTTATACTCTGAAATAAAATCTTATTTATAGAAGAACAGAAATAATTCTTGAATGACCTGCTTCTGTTTTTTTCAAAATTATGTAGTGACATTGTCTGTGCTGATAGTGATCATGAGTACTCTTCTGATGGAGCAATAAGTTAATCAAAATCTTCTTAACTGTAATGTGAGTCAAGTCTCCTGTGTTTTAGAATGGTCTAAACTATACATTTATGGTAATTAGATTTCACAGCAGCAAGGAGATGTATTTTGGCTTAACTGTCAGGAAAGAAAACATACTGTATAATGGAGTCTTAGAGAAGGATTTTTTTCTGTTTGAAAGGCATGTCTTTGGGAAGCCAGAAAAAGACACACATGGTTACAAGTAAGGTAAAGTCCATATTGTGGGGGATTTGAGAGGAAGGAGGAGACACAGCTTGCAATCCTAGAAGAAGACGGGATATATAAAGTTGCAGCTACAATGACTATCAATCTCTCTAGTCCTGGTGGGACTTCTATTATCATTTGTATCTCATTATTTTTACAATGCTAGCATGAGTCCCACTAGCCAGAGCCTGTCAACCAGGGCTAAGAGGCTTGCATCTGCAGGCTTTGTAGCCAGACCTCTGGAGGCCCCATCATACTGGACCATAAAATATATATATATATATAGTAAGAGAAGTCTAATTCCTGAAGAGCTTGTAAGTGATATAAACAAGACAAGGTGGGTGAGTTAATATATTATATTGCATGCAGAAGCTAGTCGAATAAACGACAGTACCTCACCCACCTTATCTCTTTAATATTCTGGGACTAACGTGGCTACACACACTATCACTGGATAGACTAGTTAGACACAGAGGCACATTTTACAGCTGTGGAATTGAATCACAGAGATTAAATAGCATGTGCTAGGTCATGGACAGGACATTTCTGGCAGAACTAGGAAATCAACCAGGTCTCCTGCGTTTCAGTCCACCAACTCCCACAAGACTATTCTTCCTAGTTGTTATAGTTTGTTAACTCAGCACTGCAAACTGATGTGATTTCGCCATAGCAAGAGAAACCCATACTTTTTAAAGGAGATCAAATTTAAAATAATTAGATTAATTATATTTTATTAAAATAATCTTTATCTCCTGTATTATTTATGATAATAATCACATGGTGGATGAAGATTATAACTAATGTAGGAAGTCTGATGCTTTAGGGAGTTGTTTTCTGCACTAATAGCACAGTTGGATTTTTTCTACCTAAACAGGAAGGATCTAAAAATTCGACAGAAAGTCAGCCCCAAGGCAGAGAGTTTCTTTCAAAAAGAAAGATACCAGAATTGCAGCCCTAAACTGTGAAATGCTGTTCTCTCCATGGTAGCTGTAATGCCTCCTGTCAAACAATTGAGTAGTCAAAGAATTGGTATATTGTACAGGAAACTACTATTAACTATAAAAGGGGAGCAAGAACTTGAACAAAATGACTTATACAGTATCTGGTGAGGAAAAGAGGCTGAAAAGGAGAAAAAGTTCATCTGAGAGAGGTTTAATCTGATATTGTGATGCTGTGCAAAAACAGCCAAATAGAGAAAAGGAAGCTAAGATGGCTAAGAGATAAAAAAGCACAATATAATTAATTCATTTCTACACTCCTAAGTGGGCAACAACCCAGCAGGGAAACCCAATAAAAGTGTAGTATCTGGTTCAGTTACTGATTAGATTGTAGTAAATTGGCAAGTATGTCACCATATGAGAGGAAGCTATTATGTAAGATTGAATTTAATTTCCTTTTATGTTTTACTAAAATGTTGCATAGAATACAAAACAAGTGTTGTTCTTGGATTGATTGCACATGTCCATTAAGCTAGTTGTGTAGGCGCATCTCATGCACTGGTGCCAGAGTTTTCCCTAGCAGTACCCATAGGGGTAGCCACATCTTCATTCTGGTGTTCCTCAGACTCTGAGCTGAGGGTATACAGGCACTGCTGCCCCACCCATCCTTCTCTACCATCTGAGGTTGGAGCATGCTCTCTGTTTGTTTCTGCAGCAAATGTGCTGTTTTTAGTTAGTTTTTTTTTGTTGTTAGTAGTACTCAGTTTTGGAGTCCTGAACCTTTCATTGTTTTTCTCTTTACTCATCGTCCAAAGTTAGTACTCCATGGATTCTGGGCTCTCCAAAGGTAGAGTGCCCCCTTTGGCCCATCACTCTGTGATGAAGCAACCTAGTGGCTCAAACAGGCTGGAGCCTTTGTCTCTGGTTCCCGTACTAAGACTATCAAGACCAACTTCTTCCTCGGTGCAATTTCTAAAGCTGTCGCCTTTGCTCACAGCAGGTCAAAGGCCCATTTTTGTATTGATTAGTCCAGAGGGACATACAGCTGTGAAGAAGCTACTGAGCCTCTCAGTCCCACGTACACCAATTATTGAGGCTGGCAGTGCCTTCCCAGGCGGTGCTTACTTTCATTTCCAAGTCTGTATCAGCTTGGCGCCACTGACTTCAAATCCAGCAATCTCATTGTGAGCGCCAAGACCACTGGTAACCACTCCACCACAGCACACAGTATCGATAGCTAGGAAGCCCCTTTTGTTGCCTCCAGTACCCACAAGCCTACCGTAGATCATGGTCCCAGTCTCCCACAGTGATTCCTGGTACCTCTCCACCATGAGCTTTGGAGAACTCCTACTTCTCCTGGGAGTCTGAAGTGGGTTCTTACATCTCCCATTTCAGGTAATCCGGGGTTTCCTCCAGGGATCATATTCATTCTCACAGGAGTCATGCTGACAAGAGCAGATAGAGGGAATGGAGTGTGTGGTCCAGACACAGTTAGCCTCCAGTACTGTAACAGGCCCATCATTGGTCCTACTGGGTACTGTGGGGGATGCCTCCAGTGTCTAGACAGTCATCTCCACTGTACTACAGAAAGTGGTCCCTGATAAGTCTCTTTGCCCAGTGCTTAGAGACTGTTCAAAGGTCAGTACTGGGCAACCACTACACCACGGAAAAAGATCCCAAGGGAAGAAGTTTTTCCATGCAGTATCGATAGACTGCTCAATGTCAGTATTGAGCTTCTATGGGGTGCCGAGTTCTCTGCTTCAGACAGGCCTCCAGCATAAAATACTGCAACATCAGTCTCAAGAGGGTTCTAACTTGCTCCTCTGAACATCTTTACTGGATGAGGCTCTAGTACCATAATCATTATCTTTGGCACCAGATGATTTTAACGCCTATCCACAACTCATGAAAAGAATGTCTACCTCGTTGGGGATAAAATAGAGCTTGTGGAGGAAAAGCCTCAGAAACTCAGGCATTTTACTTCAGCTACTTCATGGAAAGTTTCTCTCCCTATAAATGAGGCCTGTGGGCCTCCCAACACTGGCAAAGTGCACCAAGCCCAAATACTAAGTTCCTTCACAGAGATATAAATAGTTTTATCAATAGCACCCCGACACCAAACTCCCTGACAGTGGTGGCAGTAAATAAAAGATATCACAAAGGTGACGCAAAAGCAACTCTTGAACACAAATATGTAAAAACTTCGGACTTTTAGACAGAAAAATTTATTTAACTGCAAGGTTGTGATTATGCATAGCAAATCATCAAGCTCTTTTGATCTGATATTATTATTCCAATTAGGAGGAGTTGGCCAAATTCATCAACAAGCTGCCAGAAGACTCCAAAGATGAGTTCCAGCCTTTCCTGGTGGGAGTTCAGCTGGTTGCAAGATCCACACTGAAGGTTTCCCTGGATGCAACTGCCAGCTGCCAGAGTCATGGCAATTGCAGTAACTGCTCATTGTGACTCCAGCCATCAGATTCCTGTAGAATTACAATAGACAATAGAAGATCTGCCCTTTGAGGGTTCTGCCTTTTTTTCCTCACAGATGGTAGTTTCACCCTCAGTTCCCACTGAGGCAGCAATATTACATACCTAGACAGGCAACTCCATACAGGCGGAAGCACAAGCAGTAAAAGAGAGGGCACCAGCCACCCACTTCCACCTCTTCCATCAGACAGCCACAGGTGTTGAAGCAGCCTGTTTGTCTCCCCAATCAAGGTCAGCGTACTAAGCATCTCACTGAGAATCTCCCCCACTTTGGGATCAGATTGTCACATTTACTAACTTCATGGCAGCCCAACACCTGCATGGCAGCCCATCCAGGATGGAATCAGGATATACCCTGCAGTTTCTGTCTTCTCACCTATCCCTCTTCAGGGATCCATTTCAGAAGTCTGTATGCAGGGATGAAGTGCAGACTCTGTTATTTGGGTGCCACAAAAGGTGCTCCCTCAGTACCAGGGAAGAGGATTCTATTCCCACTACTTTCTAATACCTAAAGAGAGAGAGGGGGTCTCAGTCCCATTTTAGACCTTCAGAAATACATCAAGAAGCTGTGGTTCCATATGGTTTCACTTACAATCATTATCCCTGGGAGTTTGCTATGTTGCCTTCAACATGAGGGATGTGTATTTTCACCTGATCATCTCCCCTGGCCAAAGGAAACTTCTAAGTTTAGTAGTATGAAAAAATTACTTCTTCAAGTTCACAGTTCTTCAGCCTGTCAACCTACCAAGGTTTTCCACCACATGCATGGCAGTGGTAGCAGCATACCTCCACCAATGGGATGTCAAGGTATATGCATACCTGGATGAGTGGTTGGTGTTGGGTTGCTCTTCCAGAAGGTAGAAAGAATTATCCATTGAATTTATTATCAAGCTTAGGCCTGGACATGAACAAAGAGAAAAACTGATCCTCACACCCTCCAGAGAATAGAATTTATCAGGGCAGTCCTGGATGCAATTCAGGGCTTTTAAGCCACTTTCAAGGTAATTAGCTTGGTGAGATCTCTATCTATCCTTCTAGGACCATCCCTGAACCAAAGTGAGGAACTGCCTCAGTCTCCTGGGGCATATGGAGGCATGCACTTACGTGACATCTGCCCACATGCCAGATTGCATCTCTGTAACCTTCTAACATGGCTCAAGTCACCCTCAGGTATATCACCTGGACAGACTAGTATGTATTCCAGACAAGATCTTATCACTGGATTTCTGAATGAATCAAGACAACGTTTGCAAGGGAGTCCTTCCTACCCATCTCTCCCCTCCAGGACTCAAGTGACAGATACATCAGCCACAAAGTGGGGAATGCATCTGGGAGATAAGCAAGATCGCTTGTGGTCCACTCAGATGTCTGTCCAGACTTTTAGAGCTTTCTAAAATTATGGGCAATTGCCAAAGCATGCTATCAGTTCCTGCCTCATACAGGGCAGGATTATCCACATACTTACCACCACCACCACAGTAGTACTCTATGTCAACAAAGAGGGGATGCCAGATCAGAAAGCCTTTGCCAAGAAGCTGTCAAATAATGTAAATTTCTGCATTCAAAATTCCCTGACACTTAAAGTGTCAGATCTTCTGAGAGTTCAGAATGGCCTGGAGGACTGACGGGGCAAACTGTTACGCTTGGTTGATGAGTACTCTCTCAGCACAACCATTCTAACATCAATATTTCAAACTGGAGTCCCATCAGAGGACTCACTTGCAACTTGTCAGAACAAGAAATGCTCCCTTTTCTGTTTCAAGCTCCTAGTCCATCTCCAACATGTTTTTCTTCTCCTAAGATATGGGCCTACTCTATGCCTACCCTCAGGTGCCACTGATTCCCAAGGTCATTTTCAAGCTGAAGTAAAAGCAAGACAAAGTGATACTCCTCACACCAGCCTGGATAAGGCAGCTGTGGTTCTTGGACTTGTACGAGCTGTCAGTAAGGGACCCCTGGCCTCTGCTTTTAGTCAAGTACCTGATATTCTAGAATTACAGGAAGGGGTTGTATCCAAACCTTTAATCACTTTGCCTCATGGCTTGGTTCTCAGAAGAAGCACACTGTTCAGAAGCAGTCTGGGAACTCCTCCTTAACAGTTAGTACGACACCACTCACAAGGGCTACTCACCTTAGCATGTGGAAGTGTTTCTCTATCCGGTCCACTAGACATGGTGTGCCTCCTATGCAATCTATGGTTCAAAAGGTTTTGGACTATTTTTTACATTTAAAAGAGTCAAGTTTGGTGGTCAGCTCCATCAGAGTGTATCTAGCTGCAATTTCAGTGTTTCACCTCTGTATTATAGGATTGTATCCACTAAGCCTATGGCTGCCAGGCTCCTTAAAGGCCTAGAAAGCTTGTTCCCACCTATCAGACACCCTACTCCACAGTGGAATTTGAACTTAGTGTTATCAGCCCTCCCCTTTTTAATGGTTAGCTTCCTGTTCATTGTTACACTCCTCAGTAAAGGTAATCTAATAGCCATCACCTCAGGTTGAAGAGCTGAGGAACTATACACTCTGGTGATGGATCTTCCATACACCCCCACCCCAACTTTTTCTCCAAAGTAGTACTGGATTTCCATCTCAACCAATGTATATATATACACCTTTCTTCTTTCCAAAACACATGCTGTTGAAGATGAATACAATCACTACACTTCGAATGTTTGCTGAGCACTAGCTTTTTTATCTCTACCCAGCTGTTTGTCTCCTACAGGAAAATGATGAAAGGACATCCTGTTACAACACAACTGACTGTCCAAGTGGCTTACAAGCTGTATTATCATGTGCTACAAGATCCAGGACATCTTGTAAAGTTCTCTGAGCATTCAGCAAGAATACACTCAGCCTCAATGGCATTGGTGTGAAACATCTAGAACAGCAATATCCTCTTCAGTCCACATTTTTGCTAGAAATTATGTGATTACTACTGCATCAAGGGAAGATGCAGATGTAAGGAAAGCAGTTCTGGAGTCCTTCTTCTGATGACATTCCTAGCACCACAGCCACTGGAAACTGTTTGAGAGTCACCTAGCGTAATGGACATGGGCAATCACACAAAGAAAAAGAAATGGTTACTTACCTTCTCATAACTATTGTTTGAGATGTGTTGCATATGTCCATTAAATAACCCACCTCTTTCCCCAGTCTATCAGAGTCTATCATCTAGGAATCAGTACAAAGGAATCCCTGTGAATACTACTAGGGAAAACTCTCCAGCACTGTAATGGACGTATACACACATTTCAAAAAACAACAATCATGAGAAGGAGGGTAACCATTTTTTAATCATATAGGAGATTTTAAATAGCTCTGTTTTCACAAGTAAACATATTTAAGTCAATGCGCTTTTAGCTTTTTTAAGTAACACCATTTTCTGGTTATGCTTCCTTGAATAAGTTTGGTAATCTCATTTACATACGAGAAGTGTTTTTGATATTCGTTGCATAGGTCTGACGTTAGGTCTGCCATGTAGATCTTCAGTTCTTAAAGCAGGGTATGTGTCATATGCAGTATCTTGCATAACACTAAGCATATTGTTACCATGTAGTGAATAATAATTTGTGTATACTTCTTGAGTATCATGCTTATGCAATATAAACATCTTTATCAACCATCATATTTCATCTGAGAAGATTTGCTAGAGCATAGTGAGTCAGATACAAATAAAGCGTAACCTGAAGCTCAGATTTAAGTCTATTTTTAAGTCTAACAACAACAACTCACTTAAAAGATAGCGATATACAGCGAGAGAGATATTTTCCTGGTTTTATTTGGGACTGGAAACAAGGACGCCAATCCAATAAGAAAGTTAGAATCATAGTGGTGTATTTTCTGGCTATCTAAAATAAGGTATTTCTGGAAATTTCATGAGAGAGACAGGTCTCCTAAGATTTCCAGTTTTGCTTCCATTTTATTTATTTAGGTCAGTGTATCTCACAGAATTTCACTTGCAAGGGCAATCCCTATGTCCATCTATATGGCAGCTTTATGGCCCCTTTGAAAAATAAGAGTTAACATAGGTCAGGAGCTGTCCTGCATCTTGTAGTAAAGGTTCTCTGGGTTTGCAAGTCTGCTAAACTTTTTTGTTTGTCAATAATTGTAAGTCTAGCTTTCAAAGATCACCGTTTGTGCTGGCTTTATATTTCACAGTCAAATTATAAACGCATGAAAACTGAGTATTGTAACAGAAACATAGATGTAGGACTGAATTTTGGTGTCTCTCTTACACTTATGGAGTTGCGCCTGATTTACACTGTATTGTATCTAAATGCGTACTACCGCTCCCCCAACCATGTTTGTCTCTCTATAAAGCAAGTGACAGGATCATCTTGTGTACTGTTCTTTCTGCTTGTTAATAGTTAATTCAAGATTGTTTCTGTGTGTGTGTGCACACGTGTGCATGTACTCCTCACAATGTAACATCTCCCCAAGAATGCCTGGAGTTGCCACATATACAGTGTGTAACTGAAATCAGAATCAGATCTAAAGTGTTAACCATGGTTATGTGAACAATGCCACTATATTATGATCTGTTTCATTTATTTGCTCCACGTGGTTATCTTTTTGTGATCTAGTCATGGCAAAAACACATACTATATTAGACTATTTATCCAATCAAGACAAGATTGAAGTGAATTATTCATGTTTTCTTAATATATATTATGGAGCATTCGTTGGGAAATATATTCCCTGTAGGCTAAAAAGAGAGAGAGAGACATGTTATGAAGACAACATCAAGTTCTGCTCTTCAGAAGTACTGATTTCTTTAGCTCTATCTTTTGTGATACTACACCTTGAAATTGTCCTTGTCTATAAGAATATGTAAGAAAATGTACAGTACACACTGAGATTATAGCTAGGTAGCTTGAGCCCACGGAAAGTCAAAGGTTCAGGAAAAAAAAAAAAAAACACAGACCTGTCATTGAGTCTTTGCCTATTTCTAAAACCAATTCCAAACTGAACCTTTCAAAATGTTTGGCAAACTTCCACCAGCTTCCTCCTCAATTATATTTTATTTTTGGCTTTCTCTTCACATTAAGAATATTCTTGCTTCTGACAGGAGTGACCCATTCTCAGAACTTTCCAAATGCCTATCCTCAAGAGTCTTTAACGCAGATTTTGCACACTAATTCAGGGTCAGAATTATAAATAAAACAAAAAAATAAAGAGGCCCAAGACCCGTGTACAAAAATATATACACGTTTGGACAGCTCTTATTGTGATTCCGTGAACAAGCCTGGTATATGCACCTGCAAATATCTAAATGCCTGTTTTTCATGTTGAATTGCAGTGAGCATATCATTTTAGGCACAACAATACACACAATTTTGTGTACACATGTAGCCTAGGTCAAGGGCACTTAAAATATTACTCTGATTTATTCCATGGCAGTGTTGGGCCTAACTGCTGTAGGATTTAAAGTTTAGATATAGATATCAAGAAGGCAGAATGCCATTACTTGGCCTCTTCTGAGATATAAAGTGACCCTGAGCTAAAAGTGACATTGGGATGATTTTTGTATTTCTCATTGTAATATTAGAATATAGGACCCTCAAATAGTATGTTTCATTGGGAATGGCACAGTGCTCATTTACACCAGTGAAGGATCTGGCCCATTTCATGTAACTTGCTTATAATGAACTTTGGCAGTGAATCACCATTTATAGTAAAGTAAAATAAAAATTCCATATTATTTCATTGTTTTGCAATAGGCCAGTTGCTATTCCACTTATGGTGGATCTAAATAGGTTGTTCATAGACTTCAGTAAAAGAGTGCTCCCCTGTATAAAAATGTAGGTATGAATAATGTATTGCCTCTTTCTTATCCTAATTGTACTTCTGTTCCTTCTACTTTCCCCCTACCTCTTCCATGCAGTTCCTTTCATGGTTTAGTTCATTTTCTTTTCTTATCACCCCCTATGATTCTCTTTTCTACTGTTGTCACCATTCTGACATCTCTCCTTTTCCTGGTTTCTACACCCTGCAAAATAGAGACTGAGGGATTAAAAGGCATCAGAAAAGACTGTCCTACATTTTGTATCACTCTGGCTGGCTTACGGGTTAATTGAGGCAATTGTTCAAGACCAATAAAATGAAACTCAAATATAAAAAAAGATTTTCTTTAAAAACCCCACTGTTGAAAGGAAATATAATAGGGTGATTAACACACGCACACATGCACACACACACCCATTAATGGAGAATAGCTAGAGTCATTCTCTGGTGACTAATTAGAGGGGACAAATATATAAGCCAGTATTTTTGTCTCTGATTTATTTCTCTTTACAATGATTATCTCAGTTCTGACTTCCACTAAGCAGAATCTTTGTATTGATGCCACCAGTAACATTGAAGATGAGCTACAAAGATATGCTCATGGGAGCACAATTCAGGTATGGGAAATCAATTATATCAGCCTAAGATGCATTTGACTTCTCACAGTCTCTGATGCAGTAAAAGGGCAAGCGGATTCCTCAGCCACATGTCAACAAAGCTGATGGACCATCATCTATCAAGTAGCCACTCTTTGGCAAGAAAGAGGGGCAGAGACAAAGAGATCTGCCTCTTGTGGTGTTTAGATGTTGCTTGTAATTATTAGAACTGGGAGCACAGGTTGCTGAGAGTCTGAAAGGATAGGAAACAGGAAGGAGGGGGGAGAAGTTGAGGAGGCAGAGTGAGAGTTACAGAGGGTGCAGCAGCAGCTTGGTAAAGAGGTTTCCAGTTTAAAAATAAAGTCCTGATGAAGTTTGTTAGTACCTTGCTGGTTGATACAACACCTCTCAACAAAGAAACAACATGTGTTTGCTTTTCAAGAGAGACCAAAACTATAAACAGGAGGGGCAAACACCGCCATCCATCTCACTTTTTGCACATGAGAAGACAAAAGCAGATGCTGTTGGACTCTGTGGGAGGGGTCCTGACCTGAAGAGCTTGGTCAGTAATGCTGGTGGAAGCATGTAGTGAAAAAATTTGATTTAAATCTAATATAGTTTGTTAAATTAGGCACTAGAAAGCATTTTATCTTTATTTTTCTTGTAATCATTTCTGACTCTATGCCTCTCTCTCCTTGTAGTTTAAAAAATTGTTTTGTTATTTTATTTAAATCCAGTGTCTTTAAGTTGAAATGTCTAGGTAATTAATTTAAGGGGGAAGATGTTGTGTATTATTTCCTTAAAAGAATAAGGGACTTAATATATTGAATTGTCCAGGAGAGGACAGGACATACATTTCTGGGGAAAATCTGGGACTGGGAGTGTGCTGTGGTCACTCTGAAGAAGTAACCAAATGTGGCTGGCAGTTTGCAGTTACACACTAGCATGCAAGTCACATCTTGAATGTCAGAAGGCTGTTGTGGACAGCTCAGATGGGAGCTACTTCAGCAAGGCATTGTAAGGAACCTGAGGTTGTGGGAAAGGGGGGACACAACCCAACTGGTCTGGATTACATGCCGGTATGTCACAATAATATCAGTTTGAAATTATCAGAAACACTTTTTTGATGCCATTGGTCCTATATAGTACAGTGAAAGTAGGTGTCCTGGACAAATTGGAAAGAGGGAGGAAGACTGATCAGATGCGGGGAGAAAGTTCAGGAGGTGCAGATAAGTTTGAGAAATGTTGGGAACTTATTTCAATCCTTCGAACTTTTGTTTGGCAATATTTGGTGCAAGGTCCAGGTCTTGACCTGAGTGCGACCTACACTCAGTATAGCTCAAGAGGGGGAGATGAAAACGACGCCTTTAAACCATCTTTGCAAGTCTTTGATCCAGAGGCCAGCTAGGAACTGGGCCAGACCCAGGACTGCTCTGACTCACATGTGGCTGCTCATCACACCAAGGGGCTATTCTGGCAGCCAGGAGTTGCCAGTGTATAGAGATATCCTGACTATGCCAATGTTCTCAAAGACATGCACATAATATTGAGGACAATCTAGCCCTGCACCTGTGAATAGGGAATCTGCCACTTGTGCTGACTTTAAGGCTGCTTTGCATTTAAGCTCAATGGATCTGAGGATTGGGCTCAATAATTTCAGGTACATCAAACATCTGACACTCACTCCACTTTTCTAGAGTCCCAGGTGAATCCACACCAAATCATCTCCCCAGTCTAAGAGCAAGTATTCAGGCTCAGCACATTAGAGATATCCCCTGGTGCTATGAAAAAGGAGTCATTCTCCCTCTACTGGGGAATGATAATGGAGCTGCTTTGTGGTTGCTGCACCAGTCTCAGGACTGAATTAGTGTCTGTGCTTTTGCATCATGTCCAAGACAAATGGAACAGAAAATGATTTCATAGAGTGGTAGATCCATTGGCTTTGCTCTATCACTCATTCAGGAACCTTCTTACCATGTTACTAAATCCCTGCCATACAGCATAGAGCAGGTCGTTGTAGAGTTCCCTAAGTTCAGGTACTACTCTTGCATTTAATTCTTGTGTGCAGTATCTTTCTCCTGTCCTCCTCTTCACTACTCCATATACACCTACTCTAGCAACAGAGACAGAGACATTCTAGTCATATATATTTGCAATGACTTTTGGTTTTATCTGGCAACATACAGTACAGTAGAAACAGCCAGGAGGGAAACAGTAAGCACACTGGATATTAGTTTTAAACACTTAGGATAATTCTCAGGTATTGAAACTACGTTCTGTGTTTTATGAGAAAGAGAATCCTGAGTAACTAAACTGGCACTGGGGACCTCTCAAAGCATTTCCAGATCATTAACCTACAAAGCAGCAGCCAGGAAGAAATAAACTGTAAGTTTATTACACATTTTTTTTCACCTCTGTTAACCTGTTCACCAGTGATGTAGCTTTTACTAGACAAATCATATAATGTCATCAATCTGAATAAATTAGGAAATATAGTGGAAATACCCCTAGTATCTAAAAGAGACAAGAATCAGCCCTATGTTCTTTGAAACTGTCTCAAAGTCAGAATTTATTATATTAGTAATTATATGAAAATAGTAATTAGGTAAAGATATTAGATAGAGGAAATGACTTTGGGTTTTTTTTTAATAATTTCATTTAAAAAATTACTCACTTCCTGTTGGACAATTTTATGCCACTGATTCTTTGGTTTGATTTCAACTGTTGTTTAAAGTATGCAAACTTTTACATAAGCATTGCAAAATGACATACAATATTGCATAAAATTGTAATAAAATAGCTTCCCTATTGCAAAAAGGCGTTAAAAACAAGGCTCAACTAAGTTTTTCCACTATTTAGCGATGGTGGATCCTCCAGCGTGTCAGAGTGTGCATTAGATGAGCATCCTTCTGGATGCATATTTGAATTTATGGAGGTTCCCACCAAGCCCAGTAGATCTCTGTCAGAATTGGTTATAAAATGTGGCTTGCTCTCAGCATAATATTTTGATGAAAAGAAAAACAAATCCGTTCAGCTGAAAATTTTCAGGAGAAAATTTCGACCTTTCATTGAAAAAGCAAAAACTTGAACACCAAGAAATGCTCAGTTTTTAGCAATCAAAAACTGATTATTTTTTTAAATATCTGAAAACTGCCAAAACACAATATATTTTTGGCTAAACCCTGAAAAGAATAGTTTGGGGTTTTTAGTTTTCTGATCAATAATCACATTTTTTGAGGAAAAACAGCAATTTTCCCTCAAAAAATATTTGGAGGGAAAATTTTTCACTATTCCTGTCCTCTGTCTCTTTCTCATAGAGACGTTATAACAGCCCCTCCAGTGTAATAAACTTTACCATTCCTACCTGATCTTATCTTCTCAGAAGCAAACATTGATGGCCTGCTATTTTCTCAATTATCTTTGATAAGAAGCCATCAGATAGATGCTCTGATGTTCAAATTGTGAATGGCTTCCCTGAGGAAAGGGTAATAATTAGCAAACTTTTCCCCCACACCGAGGGCCAAGGCGGGGGTAGGGGGGAGAGAGCCAGTACAAATTACCAGGGCCCGGCTCCCGTCGGCCCTGTTTAGCTGGTCCGCCCTTGCACTGAGGCCCGAACCTGCTCTCGGCGGCCCTGCCCACACCTGCAGTAGGGAGTAGCACACAACCTTTGTAAGTAGATGGAAGTGAATTCCAGGAGCTTAAGCCTCTGGAAAAACATCAGACACCAAGACAACTCCTGAATTGGTATAAATTGATATCAATGGAGATACATGATTTATTCTGGCTCAGGGTCTGGCCCACTCACTTTTTCTGACTGGCACCAGAGCAGCAGACAAAATGCACGCCCAATTAGAAAGTGAATCAAACTAGAGCTGGTTGAAATTTTTCAAATGGAAAGATTTTTCATTGTAAAATAGCTTCCCTCTCACATAAAGACAATGAAATAAATCATGAAAAACTTAAGTTTTCAGAAATTTTTCATTTTTTCCCCAAGATTTTTCATGGCATGTTTTATCAATATTTGTATAGAGAACTTTATCAAAATATTTCTGGTAAATGAAAAAAAATCAGTAACCATTTCTGTAATGTTTCAGGGAATATTTTTTATTTAAGAATTGCTAAAAAAATACAAAAAATGTTCACAAAAAATGGGTCTCTTTTGAACCTAGAGGTTAGGGGAGATGACAAAAAATACTTTGACATTTCTACATTTTTCATTATTATCCCCCACCCTCAGTCTCTCTAGCCAAAACAGTTTCTGCTGAGTGCTGATCCTCCAAAGCACATAGCACGGGTTTAGAAAATCTGAAGAATTACCATGGCTTTCACTTGTGTTTGAAATACGAAGTTAAGAAGGAACTAAGGTGCCACACAACCTTAGTGGAAATCTAATTGTGTCGGGGGAAGGGTCATGATAAACTTTGGATAAAAATTTTCCAAAATCATACACAAAGCACAGCATGTTTGTGGCTGTTCCACTAATGTGAAAATAGGTAAATATTAAGTGTTTTTAATTGTGCACTGAATATTATGTGCAGCTACAGTAGGTATACAGCTAATTGCTGACATTTTCCACGAAATCATCAGTTGATCCCATCTCCACATGCTTCTTTTCATTCAAATGACTAGTAAACTGAGAAGGGGCCACATGAGCTGCCACCAGGTTCATCACAAAGCAGAGACAAATAGTAATGTATATAACACGGTAAGCTGTAAATTAGAAGCTGCAGCCAGATCAAGAGCATTCTCATTATTCGTGAGTATCTGTATTACTGCCTAACATTGCATTATCTCTTGTGCTTATTGAATAACTGATAATTGACACATTATATTAAGGATGAAGAATAGTAAAAAACAAAAACAAAAAGCATTGTAAGACATGGAAAATGGGGATCTCTACAAGAGCCTGTTCCCTGCTGCTGCATGGTACCAGGATCACATGACATAGGGACTTTTGAGAAAATCTGACATGAAGAGCGCGTGAGCCTGGGTGAACCCTACATGGCAGATTGGGTTAGAGAAACCTATGGGTGTCTTTAACATCTGACACTGTAAATATTGGGGTCATTAATAACCAGAATGAGAAAGTTTTTTGCATATGCTTTCTGCACATTTCTGCAAAATATATAAGCTCAAGTTTGTTAAAATATCCAGTACTTTTCCCTTTGTTTTTTGTATAAAACTCAGGATTAGTTCATTTCTCTATCTGTTACTGTAGCATACTGAGTTCCCTTCAATCCTGTTTTACAACCTTCATCTCTTGCCAAGAAACCTGCTAGCAAGAAATACTCAAAGCCCCAAAGAACCCAAAATCCTAGTGAGAAGCTCTAGTCCACCCTCATTGTGATGATCAGAAGAAACCTGGCCACAGCCAAAGCACGACAAGGGCAATCAACAGAGGAGAGTTCTTGGCAGGGTTCACTGACTTCTCTGCATCCTGCCTGTTCTTTGGCAGCTCATAATCCATATGTTCACCATGCTCCAGGCTGCAGGTATTGTTTCTGCTACTAAGGGACTTGCTGCAGCAGCTTGGAATTTAACTTTTCCCTTACTGGTGATTGTTTATATAATGCTCTCCAAAGTCATGTGATTTTATAAGGAATTTGCTCTTGGGCACAACCAAATTATCAGTGTTCTGGGTTTGTGCATTAAAGATATTGTATATACCATATTTTTTCTCTCTGTGATGGTCAGAAATAGTTTTCCTGATACTGAAATTGGAAACCATGGAAGCATTTGAATTAGTACAGTATGAAGCAGTACAATATCAATTACAAAAGAAAAGTTCATTTATCTAAGCAAAACTCTATTCCTCTCACTCCATGTTTCCTATTTTAATAATTTTTTGGTTTGGATTCTTTTTAGGTCCTGATCTAGCATAACACTTAAGCACATGCACTGTTGTAGGCACATGAACAGTTCTATTGACTTCATTGACTGTGTTGGTACAATGTATTTCTTTTTGTTATTTTTAATGTAAGCCCCAAAATTTAAAGTGCAGGGGAGGTCACTTTAAAGTGTAATCACTGTGAGGTAAATTTATCATAGGATTGTAACAGACAATGCAGATCTATGAATACACTTTTCACTGTTTTCAACTATACATTTACATGATCTGTTCTGGGGAAATGTTAAAAAAAACAGAACACTATTTTTCTATTCCAGTAATGACCAAACCTGAAGAGGTTCAGAAAGTGGACTTGGCTAGAATAAATAGTTTGGATGCTTATACAAAACTTATTGGGACTATCCAGACATCTTAGATGTGCAAAAATTGATTGGAAATTTAATGAGAAAAATTCTCTTCTGAGCTGTCTGGCACATCCTACTTCCAGAAAGGCCAGAAATACTGTGAAAACAGCTTTTTTTTTTCTTTTCTTTTTTTTTTTAGTGTAGAGAAGCTATAGGGACATTCTGCCATCTTGTTGACCTAAAGAGCCTAAGGTCACAGTTCAATAGGGAATTTGGGTATAAAGATCCATGTCAGCCTCTAAGAAATTAGTCCCAAAGGAAGACTATCTTCTTGGGGTCCAGAAAGCAGACAGATAAGACCATCTTCACCCTGCTACTTACCAGGTTGTGAAGACAATGCAGTGTAATTGGGCCAGACAGTCCAAAGAGGAGGTCTGAAGTAGCTAATGCAGCAAGCAAGGTGAGGACACTGGGAGAAAGATGTGGCCAACTGACTAATACAAATGACAGGTATAGAGGCGGGAAGAGAGAGAGAGAGAGAGAGAGACACACACACACACACACACACAGAAAGATTGTAGGTGGACTTGGTTGAACAGGGACATCTCATTTTCTCTGGTGAAATAGAGATCAGCCAAGGAAAAGGTGCTGAGTGGCAAACTGCCCTTCAGGGGAAGTGCAGATCTGAACTGGGAGCAGAAAGGAAGCAGTCCGGCATCATCCTTTAGAGACCAAGGGGAATACAGAAAAAGGAGTCTCATTAGTAGCTGTTTTGGTACATCTAGTTCTAGTTAACTTGAAAGCAAAGGCTGTTATGTTGTTGTATCAGGCAGGCAGGGTATTAACAAACTTCAACAGGACTTTATTTTTAAAGTGGAAACCTCTTCGCCAAGCTGCAGCTGCACCCTCTGTAACTCTCACTCTGCTGCCTCAACTAATAATAATCATAAGCAACATCTAAACATCACATATGTGCAAAAGAAAAACATGAGAAATCAGTAAACCAAAAGGTTTCAAACATTGTCAAAGGTTGTTTTGGATTCTGTTTTAAAAAAAATGTAGGTAATGCTTTTGGAGGGAAGTGAGGTGTTATTTTTCTGAAATAACTTATCCACTCATAAAGAATTCCTTTTTCTATTTAGGAAGAACATTTATTACCATATTAGCATAGCCATTCCAACCCCAGTTGTGATGCAATAGTATGAAAAACAGTAGTGTTCTGAAAATAAAACTGGAAAGATTTCAAATCTATCCTGCAATCTTTAGAGATATTATAGGGCTACATTCTGTGCTCAGTCAGATGCGCTATGCAAATCCAGCGCTGACTGCAGCTGAGTCACTTTGGTCTTACTCCATTGGAGAGAAGGCCGCTGAATTTGGCCCATGATTTCTCTTCAGTCTATAAACAAAAATAAATGTATGGGTCTGAATCTCACTTACCCGAAGGCCACTTTATACTGCTCTAGCAGAGTTGAGACTTCAGGATCAATGACAATCCAGCCCTATATCACTAAATCACAGCAAGATGTTTAGTGTAGACACAGTGCAGCAGTCAGTTTGCAACGAGTTATGCAGGGTTTAAGACATGTTACTCTAATTAAAGTTAGTGGGAGTGGCAAGGCTAGAACAGCAGTCTGAAAATGGAATCAGGAGGTCTTACCAAACTTGGAGACAGAAATAATTTTTAAGCAGACATGTCAGTAAAAAAAACAAAAAGACACATTGGTGGGACAAAAGTGAGAACATATTCATCTCATCAGTCATCCCACTTGTTTTAACTTGTCTTTTGTCCTTCATTGAATATAATACAACTGTCCAGATTTTTTAAAAAAAGAGGAAGAAAAGTGAGCAATACTCACAATGTATAATAATTGGCACAAACTGCCTCACAACAATTAACCCTTTGGAGGTTTCTTCATTATGAAATATACATAAAAATAAAATCAGCTCAGTGTGTCTGTCCAGTAGCTGTATGGGCATCTGTCCTTATTTATTAAAAGGTATTGAAGTTATAATGCAAGAATGAACAAGCCACGCTTTTTTAAAGTCAAACTAATTTTAGTTTTTCCTAAGGAAAATGTCAATTGTCATGCCATACACACCCCCCCAAGATCCCAGACATCTCATCAGTACCCAGAGCATTTTATAGTTATTTCAAGGAATTTATGCCCAGAAAATTGCTCCTTGTGAGAGAAAAAAATATGGATTTTTTCAGGCTTAGTAAGTGCTGGTTATTTGTGAATAGTTCCTGGGTATGAATTATCACTTAAAATTAATGACCCAAGACTGTTGCGGTATTATGCGGTGAGACTGACACCTACCATTACTGGAGGAATTATATTCTTTTTTTAAGACTTGTTAATTTAACTTTTGTAAATTAATTGGCTGAAGTTTGAGAAAAGATTGCAAAATGCTACCATTTGGACTCCTTTATTAGCAGAAAGTCAGGTGTTGAAATACTTTTAAAACTGTTAATTCTGTTCTTTGCTTCTGTAGCGTGGGCAGAGAGTCTCACTTGTTAATTATATCAAGTGCATAATAAAATACAGAAGAACAAAGTTAAAGAAAAGAATTAAAAAAACTTTCCATTGGCAAGTCTTTAACTGTAAACTTCTGCCCATGTGCCAATATGGATACTGCTTCTTAAAGAACTATAGCTTTTGCAGCATTTTCTCAGTCTGCACAATTATGGTGACAGAAATACCAGTGCATGATTTTCTTTCCAAAAACAGGGCTTTCCAGGTGCAATTTCACTGGATCATGGATACCTCTTTCTCTGAGCTCAAAGGATTATGAATAAGATTGTAATAGTATTAACTGAAAGGCCAGTGCTTAATTTGTGCCAGGGCTTGCCAGGGCTGAGCCCCAGCACCTCGAGGCTTGGCAGCTCTCAGCCCCGGCTCCTCTGGGCATACTGCATCAGTTACCAACGTAAAAAAACATGAGCCCCAGCACCTAATTGTTTGAGCCCAGCACCTCGTTCATTACAAATTAAGCACTGTCAAGGCGGTCTCTGGAAGAACAGAAATCTCTGTGGCATTTCCGCAAAACAAGTGAATATTTGAAAAGTTGGATTACGGCACTTCCTACAAAGTGAGAATTTCATGTCTGGCCACTGTATAGTTAATAGTTAGTCAAGGGGTTGTGTCCCTTCACTGTTGTTCTTTCGATTTCCCCAATGCCAAGAGTTTATTTACATTAATGATGCAACTGTATGAAGAGCGTACTGTCAAGGTACCACATAATGAATTATTGATTTTTTACCCATGATATTAATATTTTATATAATAAACAATGAATGAATTTTTAAAATCACATTTAATTTTCACTACTTTTGCCCTTTGAGTTCTGCTAGCCAGTCAATTTTCACAGTGAAACCTGCCTGACTACAAATCAGTTTCATTTCATTGTTCTCATGAGCCAACACAGCCAGATCGCTAATAATGTTTGAACTTGCACCATGTGTATTGACATTAAAAACCTGTTTCCACTGAAATTAAAACAAAATCCTAAAATTCTTAGTCTTCAATATTCAGATTTGATTTTATAACCTACTTTGCTCTGTCTCTAAGGATGCAAAATAAGATGAGTGGGTGAACAACAAATAAGTGGAATACACAAAATCTGTGGGTTTCTTGTTCTAATAATAAACAGGGATGTAATGTACTGTTATGGGCAGCACACAGCAGGAATGTACAGCTTGATTCACTCTAAAGGAAGAATTGCCTTATATAAGAGCTAAAATCACTCCAGTACATAGGGGCCAGAACAAGGCGTATTCACCAATTAACACACATATTGTGATGGATTTTTCCAATACTCTCATTGATGACCTAACTCTGCTCCCACTGAAGTAACAGGGAGGTTTAATGGAAATTCCCATTGACTCAGTGGGAGTAAAGGCAATCCAACACTGAACACTTTTGAAAATCTCAGCCTCTGGCCACTCTGAGTAGGAAGTGGACACAATCAGATATTGACACAAATCAGATATTAGGAATGGCAATATACAAAAACCTGTAGGAGAGTACTTCAACCTACCTGGCCACACTATAGCAGACCTTAAAGTGGCCATCCTGCAGCAAAAAAACTTCAGGACCAGACTTCAAAGAGAAACTGCTGAGCTTCAATTCATCTGCAAATTTGACACCATCAGCTCAGGGTTGAACAAAGACTGTGAATGTCTTGCCAACTACAGAACCAGTTTCTTCTCTCTTGGTTGTTTTCACACATCAACTGCTAGAACAGGGCCTCATCCTCACCCTGAAGATTGAACTAACCTCGTTATCTCTAGCTTGCTTGCTAGCATATATATACCTGCCCCTGGAAATTTCCACTACATGCATCTGACGAAGTGGGTATTCACCCACGAAAGCTCATGCTCCAAAACGTCTGTTAGTCTATAAGGTGCCACAGGATTCTCTGCTGCTTTTACAGATCCAGACTAACACAGCTACCCTTCTGATACTTGAGCAGGAAAACCTTTCATTCAAAGTCAGCAAGCTAAATGGTGTGCTGCTACGTAAACTAACATTTTAATATGCTAAAACCCTACAAAAAGTCAAATAAACCACAAACACGATCATACGAGGGATGACAAAGATGAATAAAACTGTAAGAAGAATCAGTTAAAGACTATTCAAAATTATTAGGAAGAAAATAGAAATAAACTAGATAGTATCCACAAATAAGAAAATAGTGAAGAGGGGGTTGGGAAGGAGAGAAGAAAAGATCTGTTTCTCAGGACAAGTTACAGCACAACCAACAATAACGCAGAGTACGAAAAATGCCTGAAAGGATCAATGCATTCACCATGTTTCATATATTCAAAGTCCAGATGGTACCATTGTGATCATTTAAGTCTGCCTCTTGTATAATATAGGCCATAGAATTCCCTCAAAGTAATTCCTAGAGCATATCTTTTAGAAAAAAAAATCTTTATTAAAACTTTACAGTGATGGAGAAAACACTATGACTGTTAGTAAATTGCTCCAGTGGTTAATTACCATACCTTCACTGCTAAAAATGTAATCAAGTCACACCTTAACCATCTCTTTGTTAAGATAAATAGATTGAACTCCTTTAGTCTATCACTGCAAGGCATGCTATCTAATCCTTTAATCAGTCCTGTAGTTCCTCTCTGAAGCATCTCCAATTTATTAACATCCTTCTTGAATTGTGGACACCAGAACTGGACACAGTATTCTAGCAGTGCCTGCACCAGTGCCAGATATAGAGGTGAAATAATCTCTCCAGTCCTATTTGAGATTCCCCTGTTTATTCATACCAGGATTATATTAGCACTTTTGGCCACAGCAACACACTGATAGCTCACATTCAGCAGATGATCCACCACGATCTTCTCTTCTTCAATATTTACTACTCCCCCATTTTTATTTTATTTTATTTTGGTCATCTGCAGTTGATCAGTGATGATTTCATATGTTTTCTTCAGGTCACTGATAAAAATGTTAAGTAGCATAGAGACAAGAACTGATCCATGTGGGGGCCTATTGGAAACATACCTGCTTGTGACAATTTCTGATTTACAATTACATTTTGAGACTTATCAGTTAGCCAATTTTTAATTTCTTTAAAGTGTGCCATTAATTCCATATCATTCTAGTTTTTTAAGCAAAATGCTATGGTACTAAGTCAAACACTTTACAGAAGTCAAAATATATTCCATCAACATTATTACATTTATCAACCAAATTTATAATCTCATTTAAAAAGTCATATTAATTTAACAGGATTTATTTTCCATAAACTCATGTTGATTTACATTAATTACATTATCCTTTTATTTTTTATTGATCATGTCTCATATCGGTTTATTCAGGGTCGATGTCAGGTTAACAGGCCTATAATTAACTAGTGTTATCATATTTACCTCTTTAAAAAACTGATACAACTTTAGCTTTCTTCCAGCCTTCTGGAATTTTCCCTGTGCTCCAACGCTTATTGAAAAATCAACATTAACAGTCCATTGAGCTTCTCAGCCAGGTCTTTTAAAATTCTTGGATGCAAGTTATGTGGACCTGCTGATTTAAACATGTCTGATGTTACTAGCTTTTGTTTAACATCCTCCAGAAACACTAGTGGTATAGAAAGAATGTTATCATCAACATATGTATTATTTGTTTTTTTCCCCAAATATAGAACAGAAATATTTATTGAACACTTCTGCTTTTTCTGCATTATTATTGATAATTCTAACATTTCCTAATATCTGGCAAATAAGCAAGCTGAGTTTTAAAACAAAGCTAACTGTTCTCCACAAATATTTTGTCAGCCCTCTCCTAAGCATTTGGAAGCTGGCCATCCTAGTAAAATAAAATATTCAAGACCAAATGCTTCCATTGAATTTTCTGAATCAAATAGCAAAGTCATGGGATTAACTGAATGAGATCTCAATAGTTGTCTTCATTGGATAAATCATTGACAACAGAGTCTGTTTGTGCCCTATAGATTAATGCACAGGTGAAAGAAGGGAGCTTGCATAGCACAGGACACTTACATATGCCTCATTAAACCCTTTGATACTGATCCTTCACTACATCTGCTGTGATTTTATTAAACCTATTACAATACTAGGAGACAGACATAACTGGTACATTCAAGCAACATCAGGAACAGGTGTTTTGACTTGGACATATATAGAAATTTTGGCAGCTGTTGAGCAGTTAAATAATAACGCTTAGGTTCGTAAAGCAATTACATTTGAAGTTCATTATTACATAGGGCTGGGTAGGAATAGACCTTGTATTGGTTTAGAAGATGAATCTCTACAGTGGAGCAGGGTAATCTGTTGATACCCAGTTAGAATACATGTGTAAGTGGTAGCATCCCCTAGCATCAGTGAGTGGCACTGCACAGGCCTTTGCCTCTAACAACCACTATTGACCACCCATTTGGTGCTGTTCTGGCCTGTCTCTGGGTTTTCCATGGCACAGCCCTCCAGATAGGTGATTTCTTAAGTTCAGTCCCCTTTTAGCATAACAAAATTCTAGATGTAAATCCAAACAAATATCCAAACCAATAATTCTTCTGCCCCTCTTGGGCTACACTGAAGTTCTCTACTCTTTGCCCTTCCTCCTTGACTCTGCAATGTTTTTATGCTGCTTCTTCTCAGCATGTTTCCCCACTGCCTACTCTCCCTGGGGACTCTGGCAGCTTCCCTCAGGGATCTTCCTGTTTCTTATAGGCCTTATCTCAGGGCTTCCTATAGGAGCTTGACTTGCTCCCTGTGGTTTTCTCCAGCTTGCCTTCACCAAGCCCTTCCCAGAGAGAGGGGAGGCCTCTTGTTCCCCTCTCCAAGGTCTTTTCCTTCACTTAGTTCTAGTCCCCTTCTGTGAAGTTCTCCCTGACCCTTCCACAGCTGGAATCATTAATTGTAACTGAGTCTGTATAGTGATCAACTGATCTTAACTGCTAGGTCACAGCCCAAGCTGGGGGTGAAAACACTTCAAGTGCCAGCCAGCCTATGACAACATTCATGTTTCACACAAGCAATTGCATGGTCTGGATTGAATATTTTGTAGGTGAGGTGTACTCTGTTGGTATGTATGTACAGGTAATCTAAACATTGTAGTATTTATATTTTCATTTTTTTATATATTCAGTAAAATCCTGTATTTAAATAAAACCTCAAAATGTGTATAGATCTTTTGACCTTCAAATAACTTTGCAAACATTTGCTAATGCTCACAACATTCTTGTGAGGTAGGCAGAGTATCATATCTCCAGCTTACACATGGGTAAACTGAAGTAGGGAGTTATTTGTTCAAAGCCACAGATTACGTTAGTGTTAAAACTGGGATTAAGATTTAGGATTTCCTTCTGCCTGCTTCTACACTAGGACCTCCAGACCTGAAGAGTGAAATGAAAAACAACATCAGCACATTTTGAACTGGGACAAGATTAAACAGACAGGAATGGTTTGGGGATGAACATCACTGTCCAGTACTTTCAAATCAATGAGATTATTCATGCAGTAAATTTCTACACATTGTGGACCTCATTCAAAGCCTCCTGAAATCAATGAGAGTCTTTCCAATGGCACCAATGAGTTTAAGATCAGGCCTTGAAAGATGGAAAATCAGGCCCCAAATGATTTTTCACTAAGTGCCACAAGTCCATGATGATTCACTTCTTTCCAGACTTTCTTTGAAAGTCTTCATAGGTCCATCACTGACTAAATGACAATTATAGGTTGGACTGTCTATATAGCAATTCCTCCGGTAAAGCTTCTTGACTGTTAACCCTTGACCTGATCTTGGAAGTTTTATGGGTTTGGGTATAATTCCTTGGGTAAGCATGTTTAATGGAAGTTATGAAAGCTGTAACAGCAAATAGAACACATTTAATTGGGTTATTAGGCTGAAAACTGGTAGACCCAAGAGATAACTCCAAGTCATGATTCTGAACTCTCATTCTGAAAAGACAAACAAGTAATCACTGCAAAATTTGCAAGATGAGGGCTTGGCGTTAGCAATCTTATTGCTATGCAGTAAATAGGCAGTTAAACCACATTTAGTATAGGAATTATTAAGAAACATGTGACACAATTAGCTTTAAGAATTAGGGACTTGGCTGTGGCCACCCAAAAGGACATATATAGCTAGTAGGCAGGTATCAATCTCATTATAGTCGTGGAAATTGGTCAAATACGGTTAGATATCCAATAGGCTACACAGAAGTGGGGTATAAAGAGCTCACTTCAGTTCCCCACTATGGGTTTTGTTAGTTCCCTGAGATAAACTGAAAGAGGGCTGGGGGACTCCACTTACTTTATAGAGACCATTGAAAACAGAGATAGAAGGAAAAATGTACACAGTGCAGGAGTCTAAGTATGAACAATGCAGAAAACCATTTTACTGTACAGATCTTATACTTATGTATATTGATTTTTCTATTATTTCAGTTACATTTGTCTGTATTAACTAAAGCTAATGAAGTTTCTGTGTGTGCTTCACCAAATTTCATCTTCTTAATTGTAAGAGGCCACCTGAAAAAGAACCTGTTATCTGTGACAAGTACACATTGCACCTCAGTAAATAATCTTATAATTGTTTAGGCTACAGACTTATGCAGAAGAGGTATCTTGATTATGTACACCTGAACTAAGACTCACATGCCTTCCAACTGCTGACACCTGAATAATAGTGAGTGTTGGCTACATGCTCAACTGCTTATGCTAGCTGTAAAAATCACAGCCATTGAGCCTGATGTGCAGAACCACAGTAAGTCAGTGATTAAAAAACTGGCAACTCAAGAGTTCTTTACAAAAAGTCTTTTAGAAGGTCTTTGGCCAAGGGATTGAGGACAGTGAATCTTGTGAGACTTTTTTCTGCATGGGGAGAAATTGTCTCAGAAATCATTCAGAAATCTGTTTATGCTCATATCATTTTAAAAGAAAAATATACAACTTTGGGCAGTCCTGATGAGTATTACCATTTGTACTTCATACAGTAACTATGCATAAAATTAAGTTGTCCCTTACTTACCCTACTACACTTGTGGTTCTGCCAAGGATTGCTCTCTTATTGCCATTCTATACCACATTCTCTCTTCCTTAGTGGGACAGAATTTAATGATAGAGAATATTCATAAGTGTGCCAGGGTCCTGTAAAATTATGTGACACCCAAAGAGACAGATTCCTTGTAAGAGTGGTCCATCCAGACCTCAGGGGCGGCTCCAGACACCAGCACACCAAGCGCATTCTTGGGGCAGCATGCGGGGGGGAGGGCACTCTGCTGGTCGCTGGGAGGGCGGCAGGCAGGATGCCTTCGGCTGCAGAGAGTCCGCTGGTCCTGCAGCTCCACCGAAGCCGCAGGACCAGCGGACCCTCCGCAGGCACGCCTGCAGGAGGTCGACTGGAGCCGCAAGACTGGCGACCAGCGGAGCGCCACCCACGGCATGTCACCGTGCGCTTGAGGTGACGAATTGTCTAGAGCCTCCCTGCTGGACCTGGCAAGCATTGGATTTAGGGTTAGCAGGCTCCCATGTGAAGACACAGAAAATTATACAATATATGTCTGAAAGAAGCAATCTGCCCACAAAATCCATAGAAAAGATCAAAGGTTCTGATTTTTCAGTGAGGTAGTTAAATGGAAATATTGTCAACTATATGTGACTGGAATCATCACATTCATACCACACAATATGTGAAGAAAAAAGGTTTCCTCCTATGCTATGACCAGGGCTGGCATCTCTGCATATCTATAACAAACCTCATCCACAATATCCCAGCCACAGACTATGGTGATCCCTTTCATCTGTTTGTGAATTGTAATGCTCTCTGATATACCACCCTCCGCCTGCCCCACCCCCACAGAAACCCCCCCCAAACAGACAAACAAAAAAACCCACACACTTGGAAAGTGCTTGAGAAAAAAGACAGCAGGCAGAGAAAACAAACATGAGAACTTAAGCTGTCAGGGAAGAAGGAAACAAGGCAGAGAACAACTAGAGCTGAGAATGCAATTTGTAGCACCATGCCAGGGAAGGCCTCAGAATGTGGAGGGCCATGTGGAACAGCATAGGCTTAAAGCCACCAATGTATGTGGGATTGTGCTGCATGAAGGTAATTAAGCCCTGGGCCATACCACAACAACATAGTAAAGGCATTCATACAACTGGATGACAGACAGCTCCTGACTCTTCTCTCACTTATCCCAGTGTATTGCTATTTACTTCATGGAAGTTAATCTTAATTTATATTGATGAAAATGAGAGAAGAATGAGGCCTCTGGTTATCATTTCTTGAGGTGTTTGCAGCAGCAGAGATTGAGTAATACCTGCCAAATAATCCGAATTAGACTTGACAGCAAGTCTTAGTATTGTAAATCCCTTTCTTGCTGCCATTTTATAGAGCTTTTTTCTCTCCTCACTATATGTGCTCTGAAGTAGAAATCCACCTGCAGAAGCCATATAAGAGAAGGTTAAATGATTTGATTTTTGGTAAAGTCTGAAAATGGAAATGTTGGCAAATGTTTGAACGTAATTTCCATAAGATCCATCACATTCATGCCATACACTATGTCAGTGATTCCCAAACTTGTTCCGCCACTTGTGCAGGGAAAGCCACTGGCGGGCCGGGTGGGTTTGTGTACCTGCCGTGTCCTCAGGTTCAGCCAATCGCGGCTCCCAGTGGCCGTGGTTTGCTGCTCCAGGCCAATGGGAGCTGCTGGAAGTGGCGTGGACCAAGGGACGTACTGGCTGCCGCTTTCAGCAGCAGCTCCCATTGGTCTGGAGCAGTGAATCGCGGCCAGTGGGAGCCACGATCGGCCGAACCTGCAGACACGGCAGGTACACAAACCAGCCCGGCCCACCAGGGGCTTTCCCTGCACAAACGGCAGAACGAGTTTGGGAACCACTGCACTATGTAAACGATAAGGGATTTTTTCACTTGACAGCACTCATTAATATCTAGACAACTGCATAATAGTAAAAAGCAATATTCTTGGCTATTTATGCACCCACACAAGTCTGCTGTTTTTTAAAATCCCACATATGTAGTAAGGTTTATTAACTAAATGTAAGGTACAATATAGTGAAAACAACGAACTTCGCCACTCTCTGTCATTTCTCAGGAATCAGACCTTATGAGTAAAATCTACTTGTTTCTTGTCTTAAAGCAGCTGGACCAAATTAATCCTTGACTTGACTCAACATTAACTTCAATAATGTTACAGCAGGAATGAATCTTTCTCCTTTTTTCCAGTTTTACAATATTAACTGCCCTCAGCCATTTGCACAATGTTGACCTTGGGCAATGCATGGCTGACCTTCTGAGGGTCTCAGTCTTAATTGGATTTATTTGTATCCTGCAGCTAGAGGAGTAGGTGCTACATGCCTGATTCTCCACTGCCTTGTGCTTTGTTTAATCCCTTAGTCCTTGTACTGTAGACCAGGCTTCAGTAAATGAGCAAGGGGCTCAGTGCTGGAACCCCCTATTTTAAGGCTCCCTCAAGACTTACTTCAAAGAGGAGCCCAGCTGGTATTTGCCAGTCTTTCTTATGCTTAAATCTATTTTGTTGGTAAAACAACAAGAGATTAAAAGCCAGATTCTTAGATTCTCAGCAGCCTGATTAGGTTTGAATTTTCAAATGAGCTCAAAATCCAGGAGCTCCTAAAAAGAACAAGTTACACCTATGAAAATCTGACAATTTCTTTAAGTTGTTGGCTGTTGAGCTCTTTTTAATATATAGCACTATAAGAATTTTACTGCCTTTAAAAAATAAACAAACACTAGATGTTCACAGAGTGTGTCAGTGGGGAGAATTAACATATCCAGTCAGCATCTCCCATACGATATTGCTTAGTTTGATTTTAAAAGTACCTTAATTCCAAAACAATGAAATTAAGTTCAGATTTGATGTTGTGGACTGCTTGTTTTACTTCATATGACTTTTAATTAAAATAGTCTCATAAAATATTGCTTCCCTTACATCAGACATGCAACACTAAATGATACTTCTAATGAAATTGAAAAATTTAAGTGCTGGGTGATATTGGTAAATCTCTACAACTATTTTTTTTTTTTAGTTTAACAAAACTCCAGTTGTTGGAATTTGAAAACATTTTATTCCTGTGAGCAAACCTTTCTTCAATAGTGATTCAATGTTTTAAAAACTCTAAGCAATAGGTTTTTTTTAAGCCAAAATGAAACTTTTGCTATTTTGTTTGTATTGTATTTTGCACAGCGCGCTGGGGTCTTGGTCCATGAGCAGGGCTGCTAGGCACTACAGAAATACAAATAAGTAATAATAATAGAACTAGAAATACCCAGAAAAGCTAGGCTATCATACATGAATGACAGGTATAACTATTATAGAACATAGATTTTAAAACACAGATGCCAAAACTTCAATGCCTACATCCATATTTCAGTACTGTTTGGTGTATTTATTTATTTAGTTTGAAGAGTATCAAGTGCTGAATAGCTCCCATTGATTTAAAAAGTAGTATGTTTATGATAGCCTTCTAAGTCAATATTTAGGTTCCTGAGTGAGATTTGTACATCTCTATGATGATTTTGTTTTTAGTTTAAAAAACAAAACCCTCTTAAAGTTGGAATTTGTTAGTCAATCTTTTATTCCTGTGTGCTAAACCCAGTGATCCAACAGTGGAGGCCCCTAAATAAGGCTGCAGTTCAGCAAATCACTTAAATGTGTTTAAATTTTAAGCATGGGAGTAATCCCACCACTATTCTGTAAAGCATTTTAGCACTTGCTTAACTTTAAGCATGTGCTAAAGTACCATTGAGGGATAAATCATGGCTTTGTCACAACCTTTATAAATACAGTTTATTATAAAGTATAAACACTTTTATTCGGGTATCAAGGATTAAAAAGAACACGTCTATCACTCAATGAAGAAATACTTTGTTTCCGGCTAGCACACATCTTCCCTAAATATATATTGCAAAGCTGGAACAAAAGAGGGCTCGGGTAGTGGCAATCAAGAAAATATAGATGATTTCCACCCTATTTTTTCACTGAATTTAATAATTAAAAAAAGTCTACTAACTAATAATTTGTATGTTTTTTCTACTGTAGATTAATGAAAAATCTAAAACTGCTGTACTGTACGTATACACATGTGAGACCTTGTCATGACAAAAAATGAGACACTGTATATTTATGATTTACATGAGGCATGTGTTGTTATATATTAGAACCTTTGCCTTATAGAAACCTATAAACTCCTGGATATTATCCTTGGAGATAGATATATCTAAGTGTATTTTCATGGATCACTTCAGAGGTAAAAATTATGACCTCCTTAACATGCAACCACCTCCTGCTTCCATTAGCTGGAGCACTAATCATAAGTCATTTGTTTGTGATTAAAGCTCTTAATAAGCTTAGGTAGAGATTTCAATTGAGCCAATTCTTAAGGACTGAAACGCTACTGTTCATATCCAGCTCAGAGTCTAATGAGGTCACAGTTCAGTTCCTACTGGACAACAGCTCTCATTAAAAAACCACTATTCATAATTCAATTTAATTGGCTAATATGGTTCATGCTGTTAGCTTATAACCTACCACTATCATCCAGCTGTTAAATGTAATTTTGACAATATGGCTTATTTTGTCTTTTGTACATTTTCATACCACAATGTTTATTCACATAAAAATATTGGTTAGAAGCAATGTTATCTGTCTTCTATAATTTAGAGTGTTTTTTTTAAAATTTAGAGAAAACAGACAGGGAACTTGGAAACACGTTTGACTAAGTAAAATTAAACCTCTTCCTGCTAACTTAGAATGACAATTGCCAGCTCTGAACAATGAATCAACATGAGACAAACTTTAATTGTTGCTGTGTAACCATATGGAATTGCCTGCATCAAATGTGATAATTGAAGTATAACGAGGTATAAGAACAATTAACCTACAGATTGGAATGGAAAGAGAGAAGTGGTCACCATATGTAAAAAAGATAGCATGACTTACTCCCTGAGACAACCAATTGATATATACAAGTTTTCATGGTTGATTGTAAATCAGTGCAGAATTTGACCCATACTGCTTAGTGAGTAGTGACACTCAGAAGATGCATGTGGGAGGAAGGCTGAAGAAGCATCCAGAAACCTAGAAGCTTATCAGAAGCATCTCTCACTTTATTCCCAACCATAGTGACTCAGACGAGTCACTCTCATTAGATCAGACTTTCGTATGAGATTTGTAGTGCTTTCAGAATTCAATCAGGTAGGAAATACCAAAAGAGCTTCTCTTTCAGCATTATGTCATTTCCACTTCTGGATGTAAAGACGTGCGCAATGTTTGTAAAGTTATCCTGAAAATTGTAAACATCACGAGACAGATCCTCAACAGGTATTAATTACCATAAGTCCTTTGAAGTAAACAAATTTATGTTGATTTACACCAGCTGGCCAGAGCCAGAGCTATGCATAAGCAGACTAAGCAATTTCTTAGGGTCCCAAGCAGCTCAGGGGGTGGGGGTGGCTGTTAATTATTAGTATGTGTGTGGGGGGAATATTCCTGATTTGGGCCCCCAATGAGGGGGGGTGCAGCTGAGGGTCTGATCCCAAGTTTTTGGGTTCATTTTAAGTTTCCCCAAAACTTTAGGGTGGTTTTATGTTTTATTGAAATCAATTAATCTGTTCCTGTTACTGACCATTTAAATTATTTGGGTAAGATTCTTCAGCTGGAAAGGGTCAGGGAAATAAGTGATTTGAAAATAATATTAAACATATAATTGTCACTGAGAATGGACAACAGTGATTGGATTTTGGAGGAAGGCATACACAAAAGATACAATTTATATTTCAGCAAATATTTTACAGCATTGTGATAGAATTTCATAGGTGAATGCTTGCAGTTGGTGTTCTTTATTCAGTTTCATTTGCTATAATTCACATGGAAAGTTAACTAGTATTTCAGAAGCACTGTAATACAGTGGTTGGCACTCAGGAGTGTATCAAAAGACAAGAGGTTCTGAACCGAACTCTGCCATTAACTCTTCATGTGATCTACAGCTGGTCACTATGGCTAGATTCTAATTCCCCTACTCAAGTTGAATAGTACCTTATTCTTCAAGGAGTCCCATTGATTTCTGGCCTTGGACCTTCTGCATTTGTTTTCCTATCTGTAATATAGAGATAATACATACCTATTTTTGTAAAGTGATCTGAGACTATCAGAGGTCAATAGCAATATGTGGAGTACTAGGTATCACCATGTACAAGTTCAATCAGACCATATATATGCATATGTAGTATAAGAAAAAAAAATCAGAAAGTAATTATGTCATTTTTTGTTCTCAAATCTTCACTTCTTATACTTCAAGGAACAGACCCCATGAAGATGGGTTTATTTCTGATTACTCTTACAGTATGCTATCTAGTTGAACTTCCAGCAATGTATTCATTCCCTCCATCCTTTCTTTGGTTTTTCTGAGTACGTGATAGGGAAGAAAGGAAGCGTGCTGATAATGGGAAATCCAATGCACTCAAGCAAAAAGCTTCTCTTCCTCACGCAACTTGGGGTAGGATGGAAACTGACCTAGCTTTCATTTTCTCTACAATAAATGACACAGAAAGGACTGCTTCAAATATGTCTTTCAGAAGTCTTACCCAACTTCCTTCTTCTATAGTAGATTTTTCAAGAGGCCCTAAAGCCCAGATCCTCAAAGTATTTAAGCTTTAAATTCTCATTTAAATCACTTGAAGCTAGGAGCCTAAATACCTTTATGGGTCTGGGCCTAAATGACTTAGCACAGGTCCCACTGAAGTAAAAGTGATTTCCAGTGATGTCAAAGGAACTTAGGCACTTAACCTGCTTATACAGTTCTGTAAATGCCATTTGGCACCTATCTGCATCTTTTAGGTACCTAAATACCTCCTTAAATCTGGTCCATGGATAATTTTGAAAATCCTATTCTTAAATATTTACATAATAATTTTGAAAATTTTGGCCAGTGGTGCTAAAATATATTCCAGAATAGACATGGTTACCCAAATCAGTACATAAAAGAACTGAAATGAGTAATCGAGTTGCTACCAGCCAAACCATGCTTCACTTTCTGCCATTTTTAAGGAAAAAAAAGAAAAGAAAATTTAAAAATCTACAGTAAAAATAATAAAAGCAAAAAAAAGACATTATTAAAAATGGGGATGTCATGTATATATTTTTCATTTCTGTACGATGACCAGATGTCCCATTTTTAAAGGGACAGTCCCCTATTTAAGACAGGCAAATTGTCCTGTATTTTCTGATTCCCGCTTCCCGCATTGGTACTGGCAAGTCCTGCTGCTGGCCAGATCTCTCCTTGCCACCAGCAGTGTTTAGGGGTCCAGTGGGTGATGATGGGAGTGGGTGTGCAAGGCTAGTGGAGGGGCAAAGATGGAGCATGCGGTGCCAGCCACTCCCCCTGCTGGTTCATCAGCGCAATGCCTGTGCTTGCTCTTGGCCAGCAGTGCCCCATCCCCCTATTCTCTTTCCGACTGGCACTGGCTGCGCGCTGCGAGTTGCAGAGGTTGGTGTGTGCAGGCAGGCACCAGGCAGCTGCCAGTTACGCATTGCCTCTGCTGCCCACCCATAGGCCCTTTATGTGCTCCCCTCTCCCTGTCCCTGCTTTGCCCCTTTGCTCCCCCTAGCCCCACTGCTCCTCCATATCCCTCTCAGCTAGGCACATCCCACTCCCAGCACTAGGTGGAGAACCAGCCCGTGCTTGGAGTGCTCAGCTCACCAACAGCCTGGCCCGCAGGCTCCTCCCTTTCCCCCACTGCCTTTAGCTGGGCCAGCACCCTGGGACAATCCAAGACCCTCCGACCTGGGGTGCTGGCCAAGGGGAGCCAAGCTCTGCATGTTCCAAAACCCCATGCAGCACTGGCACAGGGAAGTCTCTCCACCCCTCAGCTAAGCTCTGGAGTGGCGGGGGGTGGGGGAGAAGTGATTTCCAGCTGGTTCACATCCCGACCCTGCAGGCTGTACAGCAGCCCTCACAGGCAGGGTTTTAGCACCCTCTTCACCCATCCTTCCCCCCCACCATGGGTTCTGCCCCCAGGAAGCATGAGGCTGCTCCATTCCCCCACACACACCCTGCTGAGCCACTTCTCTGGGTTTGCTTCAGTCCTTGCAAATCAGGTTTCCTGGGCCCTGGTGCACAATGCATCCTTAAGGCTTAAGCCCTGTAGCTGTAGCCAAGGTACAGGAGGCAGCTGGGTTGCGTCGGTGACCAGCAGCAGTCTGGAGGTGTTAGCTGCCTTTCGACACTGTGCAGGCAGGAAGGAATAAGCTGCTTCCAGTCACATGGTGTGGGGTTTGGGAGGAGAAGAAGAGATGAGCTCTGCAAAGACATGGGCCAGGTCATCCCTTCCCTCCATCTCCCCTCTGGCCGGAAGCAGCTCTTGTTCCTTCCCTATCACACACTATCAAAAGGCTGCTGCTGGCTACATTCAGGTGTGAACTCTGACAGAAATCTGGGGAGGAGGGCCATGTGACCCTGCATGCTCCCCATCCCCCCACATATTGCCTCGGGAAGATGCAGTACTAGGTACCAGGAGAGGCGGGATCCATCCCCAAGGGCCCAGCCAGCCATGAAGGGCAGAGCGCACCAGACAGGGAGGACCAGTTGGTCAGTTCCTGCCCCCCACCCATGTGAGAGAATGTATGTATGTCACCTCTTCCCGTATGTGTGTGGGGGAGATTAGGGGTGTATGTCACCCTTCCTCACGTGAACCCTGAAGCCTTAAAGATAAGAAGGTAAATAAAAAGAATCCAACTCACAATATTTCTTTTTTATGGGGGCTCAGTCAAACTGATGTTAATTTCAATGTTTGTACTGCATAGTTTGATTGATTGCCAGTGAAATTGCTTGAGTACAAGGAATTTTTCCTGGTGTTCCATTTTCAGCATAGGGAAATATGGTCACCCGACATTTCTGCCAATGTTAGGAGGTTTTGCAATTAAACCTGGTAGTTTAAAACGGATAATGAGATAATGAAAAGTTAAAAGAACAAAATAATCTCTATCTTTAAAATAACTAAGCTTTAGTTAAATTCTCATGTGCCATTACAAAATTAGGGTTACTAATCTGGTACCTACATTTTTATGCTAAAATAATAAGTCACATAAATGTTATTGCTTTTAATCGTCATTCCATTTATGCATTCTTAATTTATCCTCCATTAGCATAGATGTAAGTGCCTACTGAACATACTACGCATAATTGAATAGGCATTACTGTAGTGCAATGAGATAAGTTTGTCATAAAAATGAAGTGTCGTAATGGGGAACTATTTTATTTTTCTTCTCGCCCCAGATCTGCTGGGTAAATTAATAATTTCATTGTTTATTCTTCTTCTCTTTACTTTATATTTGCTACTGACAAATAACAATACTTAGCACTAACACTGCATATTCAACATTACTAGTTCATGCAATAGCACCACGGTGTAGGTAAATGTTATTAGCCCCATTTCACTGAACAGGAAACAGAAGCAGAAAGATTTCATTTGTTGGGGGGAGGAGAAATCATTAATTTATAAAAATATAGTCTACTACTGTCCTAGTTTAGCAAACAGAAAGAATAGACAGTTAATCAAATACAGTTGGTTAACTATTCTATATTTCAAAAGTAGCATTTAGTAAAGCATATCCATTACCAGAGCCATCACTCATATCAGTAGTGCTGTGTATCACTGAAAATTTGTCTACTTCCAAATAAGTCAAGCTATGCCATTCCAGTGGTAATATGAAACTGAATGAGTCTCTACATTTTATGTAAATTCCTGGGTATAAATCATTTCCAGACAGTGCCAACCATAGCAATTGTGCACATTAAGTACTTAGCACCCAACTCTAGCATCTATTTAAGAGCATTTCTTAAATATTTATACACAGTCTACAATGGATTGTATGAGTAAACACTACTAGCACCGATTCAGAAAAGCCTCATATATAACATGTCAAATGAAGTTACTTGTGATGGCAGCATGAGAGTATAATAAAGTGGCATCAATAGCTATCACAATGGAGGTTGGTTGGGTTGTTGATCTGCTGTTCAGATCTGCAGGTGAATTTCTGGCAAAGGCTGTAGACAATATATTTCATACTGTAAAGGTCTGTTGCCTTAGGTGAGAAGTGGAGAGAAAGCAGATACGTGTGTTTTCTGTGCTGAGAAAGACAGACCTATAGAGAAGGAGGCGTGACTTGGCAATTATGCTCCAAAACATAAGAGACAAATTAACTACCAGAAGGAAGTACAATAGTAGGAAGTTTTTGGTGTCAACAGCTGCCCCTTTATTGGATGGATGGATGGATGCTTTCTAAAATGTTATTCTACATCCTATAGTCTTCTAAGTCCCATTTTCTAAAGTATCTACATTACTTAGGACCAGAAGTCCTATTGATGCAGAGAAAATCAGTGAGACAGATTCCTAAGTGTTTTAGACGCTTTTGGAAATTTTACCCATAGTGCCTGAGACAATCAGGCCTCTAGGTGTGACTAAAATGCAAATATTAAAGAGTGAAATGTGTTGAATTGATATTTTTTATTACTTACAAAGATGTTCTAAAGTAGACTGCAAAGGCATGTATGAACTTGATTTACAAATTCTAAATTGTTTATTTCCACTTTTTATCATAATGTTCTAGGAAGAAATATAGGAAAACAATATCCTTCAAATTATTTCTATTATGTGGTTTCCCTGTGTACAAACTATTGTCTGGACAAGCTGGGTAGTAATTCTGAAGGTGGTTCTGATGAAAGTGAGCTTATGCAAGCTAGAGATATTGATGACATCCAACACCACTGACCCAAAAATTTCCAGTACCACGAAGAACAAAAAGACTCCCCATATAGTATGACTAAAAAGGTAAGTGATTGTTTAGAATATCAGAATTTGGTTCATTTTATTTCTACTTTAAGTACCAGCTGTGACAGTGCTGAAAAGGTTCAGACTGTTTTTTCCAACTTGGGTTCTTTTCTTGAAGCTTACCGTCTGGATTCTGTGCACAAACTGAACAGTAATGAAAAGTCAGAGAGCTCTATCTTTGAAATGTACACAAATTAATTTTAGAATATTTGTCTTTAGCTATTTTGCCACTAAAATGTGGCATTATATACACACATACACACATTCTTAAAAATATGTAATGAGTTTGTTTCAGTTTATCCGCTCCTTCTCTGTTTGTTCTTAAGTTTCATGCTTGAAAATACACAGGACTTTTTTAATTTGTCTCTCAGATCCACCTGGTGGATCTTGAGTCTTTTCTTGATCAGCAGTTTTGCCCTCTGCACATAAAGGAACTCTCATAGAAGACTTGATCCAAAACCTATTGAAGTCCATGGCAAGACTCATATTGATTCAGTGGCCCTGGTCATGAGCATCTGGGAGCAGTGTGTATTTTTATGCATCTCCTATTGTCAAAAGCGCTTGTGGTAAAGCCTCCTGTCCCAGATCTGGACTTTAGCGTCCAAAATCTGGGTGCTTACCTGAAACTCCCCCAAGCTCACTACCAGCTTGGATCTTTTCTCGCTGCCACCAGATAAGAATAGGCTCTTATCAGCCTGGATTCCCCAAATACTTCTTGGGGGACCCCCTCTGTGGACT
>NC_133774.1:111150380-111182263 GCF_003597395.2 Chelonoidis abingdonii | reverse complement strand
TGACTTTAAACAATCCAGTTCTCTGATTGGTCCTCTGGTCAGGTGTTTGGTTCTCTTTGTTCCCCCTTTACAGGAAAAAGAAAATTAACCCTTACCTTACCTATCTACTTATGACAGCGCTTGATTGTGAGTGCCTCAATTTTGGGGGTCCCAACTTGAGATGCTTCAAAGGGGGCCTTATTTTCAGAAAGTGCTGACGATCTTTGCTTTCCATCTGAAAATAAGATCATCAGCACTTTCTGAAAATAAGGCCCCCTTTAAAGTGTCTCAAGTTGGACCTCCCCTGGAAATGGAGGCACAAAAAAATTACTAGGCCCTTCTGAAAATTTAGATACTTAAATATAGATCTGTTGCATTCCTGAGAGATTTTGTGAGAAATCTTGTCTTCAGTTTATCCAAAAGAAGGTAGGAATATGTCTGTGTCTGTGTTAATACTATTTACCTTATGTCCAATGATTCTAACAGAAATATTTGAGAGTTTGATGGTGAGGCAATGGAGATTATGCTCTGATGTAAATGTGTGTGTCTGTTTTCTAAGGAAGCGACTCTGGCCTCTCTGAGGACAGTCTTCAGAGAAGGTGGGATATAGTGAAAGATGGAAATAGATTTCCAGTATGAGGTGAATGTTGCTATGGCTTCAGACACTTACAGCATACAGAATATGCAAAGTTACCATCTGGTCTACTGATCATATGAGGAATAGGATAAGATTAGTTTTAATATCTCTTCAGCCAGCAGTTTTCACACTTTTTTACACTGAGACTTCCCATTTTATATTATATATATAAATAATCTTGTACTTGTAGGAGGTTCCATCATATCTTTTTATTCTATTCCTAGCATTCATCCAGCTACCAGTTCTTCCTTAACTCTTAAATAATATATTTCTATGTATGAGGGAGTGGGGCACATGCCAACAGCACAACTTGACCCTTTCTTTTGTCCAAATTGTGCTTTGTGAGATCTCCTGTCTGAGGAGAGGAGTATCATTGTCAAAATTGCTAATCCTTTCTGCTTCTCTCTAGATCCATTTCTCCTATTCTTCTCTCCAGTCAAGAATAAATGACAGCCGTGGCATCCAATAAGGCTTTGCAAATACTACAGCTATATGAGAAGGAAAAAGTGCTAAACCTCAGCAGGTGATGCAAGGCTGTAGGGTCAGTTTCCTTTCCCTCCTCTTGAAGGAAAGAGAAACAGTTTATGTGGTTCAAGGGGAAGAATAACATTTCTAGCAGGTTCCATCTCAAAATACATGCTCATGGGTAACTGGATGTTGCAAAATATCCATTTCTTATAGAAGACGACAGGAGCCAGAGCCAGAGAATTCTGGAGTGAAATAGTGAGACTTTCCCATAAGGAATACTTCTACAAATAGGTCAGATAAGCGAGATCCACCAGCAGTGTCGCCTCAAAGAACCCTGGTTCTGGTGCTTGTTCTGGCGAACATGGGAAACCAGACTTGGAGAAAAAACTAAATTTTCCTCTGGGCTTTGATTCCCCCAGATAACTATTTGCATTCCCTGACTGAGATCCAGTATGGTCAACCAACTCCTCATCCCATTTTTACTTGATAATGTGTACATATATTATACACCTGTAAAAATATGGATTGAATGTCACAAGGTGGGAAGGATTAGTGGTGGATTCATTTTCCCCCCCCCAATATGTATTTGAAGCGTGTATTTTTAAGATTTTATAAAAAAAAAAAAAAAAAAGTCATAGCCTGATTTTGCCCAATTGATGTTAGTGGGAGTTCTGCCACTGACCTCTGGGGAGTTATATGGGCCCACTCCTGCACTCACAGAAGTTAATGGCAAAACTCTTGCTAACTTAATGGTATAGGATCAAGCTTCTGGAGCCTAGAAAAGGTTTATTTTATATGAAGATGTCTATATCTATAACATCAAAAGCCAGACTCTTTGTAAAGAATAACAGTTCTGGATGTATAGGCACATGCACCTCCCTCCCCCCATTAGCTATAACGTACTGGGGGTTAAATGGTTTAATCATATTCCTTTTGTTTTTAATGTTATTTGCATTGAGCTGCTATTCTTTACAAAAAGAGATTGTTGAAATTTTATGAATGTGATTCATCAGAGCATTTAACTATGTTTAATTGCTTTCCAGAATGGGGGCCTAAATGTGTTAGTGTTTATTTCTGGAGATATCTAAATATAAAAACTCTCACAAGTCATTTAATGGTGTAGAATCAAGCCCCTGGATTGTAGAAGAGGTATCTATAGGTATAAAAATGGTGTGGTGTGGATTGTAGAAGAGGTATCTATAGGTATAAAATCAAAATCAAGCAACCTCTTTTTGTAAAGAATAGAGGTTCCCTACAAATAACCTTAGAAAACAAAGAATGTGCTTAAAGTATTCAGTTAATACCCAATTGACTATTATTATTATTAATGCTGTTTTAGTAAATTCTGAGAATACAGTGACTAAGATTTTTTCAAAATTACTTAAAAAATTAAACAAATGAAATATCATTATACCTTGCCTGTTGTGGTTTCATCAGCTAAGCATCTCCGTTTTGACATTTTGGAAATGCTGACAGAAAAAAAGAAGGTCATGATAGTTCCCATAACCCTATGTGTACAGAAAAGCACAGCCACAAAAGTAGGTCACTAAGTTGAGCCAAAGGGTATGCTCAGGGGTTTTCTATGCAATCTAGAAATTGGAAGTGAGTGTCTGCAAAGGATAGTGCTTTAGATAAAGCATTTCATGCCATATATTTTATACTCTGATTTTTCCTGTATTGGAATAATTTCTTCATGCTTAAGACTTATTTTTCAACTAGCTAGGAATATCAGACAGCTTATTTTCTCATGCCAGAGAGCTAAGACATTCATGACAGTCAGACTTCACAACACAGTAAGCATAAATGTATATAGTATATAAATAATTCGACAGATAGATGCCATGCTACATGCTTTCTTTGGAAAAATTCTAGGCCAAACTGTTTCTTTTTCCCTGTTTGAACTCTCCATAGAGCAGCGGTTGGCAACCTGTGACATGCATGCTAAAGGCAGCACGCAAGCTGATTTTTAGTGGCACTCTGCTGCCAGCTGTGGTCCCGGCCACCAGCCCCATTCAGCCCACTGCCAGCTTGGATGGACTCCCAGACTGGCAGCCCCTGCCAGCCAGGGTCCCGGCCTCTGGTCCTGCTCAGCCCGCTGCCAGTCTGGGGTTCCGTCAGCCGGCCCCTGTAAATGTAAAACGTATTACTGGCGCGCGAAACCTTAAATTGCAGGAAATAAGTGAAGGCTTGGCACACCACTTCTCAAAAGGCTGCCAACCCCTGACATAAAGGAATGTGTGGCTGGGACAGAGGTTTGTTTTAACAGCCTAATATAGCACATCGAAACAGGGTAAGTTGCAAGTTGAGGAACACCAAAGGACAGAAGGCATGGGATTGAAGAACGATTGCCCCATACTACTGAGAGATCTCCCTGGGGGATTAGAACAATGACTCCAAAAGGAAGCCCTGTTCTGGGGTTCATTATGAATGGTATTTGAAGGCATCTGAAAAATTTAACAGTATCAACATGGAGAATTGATATATTCTGGCAATGGATATAGTCCATCTGCCAAAGTCCCCAGGGCAACCTCCATGCCAAGATTAACAAAAGGTCAAGACAATCTGAGGCACCAAGGCACTCAGAGGTCTTTTCAATTTCCTGTATGGTTATTGAAAAGGTGGTTGTAAGAGTAGGATCATACTTGACCAAATTGCTGAAGTCAAATGATGGTTTCTGAGTACAGCTTGCATAACATTTCCAAAGGTGCCTACTCACTTAAGCATCTAAGTCACATTTTAAAAATAGGCGCTTAAATCTCATTGACTTTCAAAGAGATTTAGCATATTTGGAAATGGAACTTACGTGCTTTGAAGGATTTTTTCCTCTTGTCAGAAAAAACCCTGAAATATTTTGTCAACAAAAAATGATTTTTAACCAAACAAAAAAAAACTGTGTCCAGCTGGATTTATTTCATTTTTTGTTATAAAACCAAAACACTGATTTTCTTCTCTATCCCTTCTCCCTCACCTTTGTCTCCACTTTTCCTCCTCTATTTCCTGTTTTCTAATTTTTAATCATGGAAATGGGCACAAAAAGGAAAGAGAAGGGAAAAGGAAAAGAAGCAAGGAAACCACAAGGAAACACGCCCCTGCCATCTCAAATTTTGGGTTTATATTTTAATTAAAAGACAAAGAAAAGCATGCCACATGACTAGGCTTGCATGTAGTCACACAGTATGACATTTTGTGGCACACCTAGATGTTTTTGCAGTGCTATCTCTTGCAATGGTGCCCTATTCACGAGCAAGGGTAATTTCTTCCTCTTTTCCCATTTGTGAACAAAGAAAGAAGAACGGCAGCAGAATTGAGCAGATTTTTAATGAGTGTGCTCCTGTCTTTTACTACAGTGTGAAACAACAAATTCCACTGTTCATTATATACTGACAAAAGTTCTTTTCTTATTGATGAATGTCACATAGAACGAGGTGGCCTAAGTTACAGCCCTTGGTTGTGAATTGTCCATGATCTATTTAAATCCAATCCTTGGAGTTGGAAAGGAAGGAGATTAGAGAAAGAGTTTAAGAGTCCATACATAGCGTGTCCCCTCTCCATCTGCTTTAATCTGTAATAAAGCTTAATGATAAACAACAAAGGGACACAGGACAATCACCACGGAAATGGTATATTTACCTCACCCTGAACCCTACACAACTACATAAGAACACGAGAATGGCCACACTGGGTCAAGACCAAAGGTCCATCTAGCCCAGTATACTGTCTTCTGGCCAGAGGGAATGAAGAGAACTACACATTATATATTTGTACATTCAGAAAGAGAAGCCAATAAAAAAAGAAGAGCAAGAGCCACAGAAGTAGACAGAAACCATGGAGAATTGAAAGACATTACATGTCTTTCATTTGAAATGCTACTATTAAAGAGAAGACTATTTCACCGATATATTGAGTGTTCTCAGATCTCTCTCGCCACCTCTGAAGTTCAGTCACACATTTCTGACATCTCTTATTGGCTTTTCTACAGGAAGTTCTAACCAAACATGGCTAAATCTGAACTCAATTTGTCTTCTCAAAATCCTCCCCATGCTTTTCCCTTCTCCAAGACTTTGGAAAATGCTGCTTTCATCTGAATCGCCCAAGATCATCACCTTAGTGTCATTTTTTACTTCTCTCTCCTCCTCTGATCATATCCAGACTTCCAATAAAGCCTGTGAGACTTTTTCCTGCAGAGGAATTTTAAAGCAGACCCTTTTCTGTTCGTACTCATGGTTAAGGCATGTAGCTTTCATATATGTTACTACTACACACTTTTTTGCATCCCCAGCTCCTCTGAAGTCTATCCAAAGCCCTGCTACCAAGATCACTTTCTTTGCCCCTACTTCACCCATCTTATCTTCTGTCTTCATCCCACCAATGGCTTCTTGTTATTCAGTGCATCAGATTTAAACTCTACATCCTGACCTTCAAAGTTCTACACAAATCCAATCCAGTCTATTTCATTCCCCATTTCACTTCATTAATGTGAACCTAGTCTGCCACTCCCTCTATTTCCTACTCACATCCCCATGCCTTCTTTCATGCTGAACCATTCACAACTGGAATGGCCTAGTGTAACTCCCTATCTTCTTGTAGTCATGCTCCACAAAACACTTCTTCCACAAGCCCTGTTGATTTTGCTCCCCAGCCTGATCTGCCTACTCTAATCTCTCTGTTTAGGCAATATTACTGCCCACACCACCATGGTATCTGAGCCTCTGTTGACAGCTACAAATCATGAAATAAAAAATTAAAAGGATCAGACTGAAGGAAATTGGGACAAAATCAAAACAAAAACTCTAATATACTGCCATGGTCCAGGTTCTTTGCTCTGTTAAACTGCTTAGTGGCAGTGAAAAGCAGGCTTAAACTAGATTTAAAGAACCAGCTGAGGACCCTCCTCTCCTCCAACATTTGGGAAACCTCTAGTAGCCTATGATCTCTATGACAACTCATTTTCCTCTAAACCCAGCATATGGGGCTGTCCTTCACAATCTCTGTAAGTGCAATTAACTTTTTAAGTGTGTGCACTATATTAATTCTGAGGCGGGTAAACTTAGTTTCAGATTTCCAGGAAGTTGTTAGGAAACTGGGCTCCTTATAGAAACTCAGTTGCCACCTTAAGTAAAGAGTGGCTACTGGCTCATAATTATGTGCAGTATGTTGTACCAAATTACTTGAGCATTCTTTAAAAATTAAAGAAAGCAAAGTATCGATTGGTCAGAATTCTATCCAATGTATACCAGGTAGGAAACAATTTGTCTGTATTTTGTTCTGCCATCAGTAACGCGGGCAGCTGGGCTACTCATCTTTGTCTCAAAAAAGAAATTACCTTCAAGAGTGTGTAATTTACCCTCAGTGGAGTATTTCACTTTCAATATCAGCATCTAAGTTGGCACTGAGATATTTCCCATCAAAATTGTTTTGAGAATGTTTTCCCCTTCAAATTTTGGATACTTATCTCTCACATGCGTTTCTGGTACTTGAACATAATTCGGTACTTGTTCTGGATACTCTTGGGAATTATGCTACTGAAATTCCCAAATTGTTGAAGACTGATCTCTTGTCCAGTTCTGTGTTGTTGCAGAACAATAACAATAACTTAAGTTGCTTGCAGTTTTAAAAGGCATATTACTTTTCCTTTTGCAGTAGAAAGACTATGCTTTTAAATATGGCCTGGAAGATAGCTGGTGGGGTTGAGAGATGGTGGTGAAATTCTGCACTTTAATGTTTCAAATGTAAAGAGAGTGTGTAAGCCTACTATTATCCTACTGATGATCAACTTTAATGGCCTTGAGGAAGCTATTCATTTTCATGCTCTCTCTTTATAGAAATGTATCAGAAAGAGAAAACTAACAGTACATGGAAACAGAATATAACAAAACAAAAACTGCAGAAACTGCACGGTAAGTGTAAAAATAAAAAATAAAGCACATAGTAAATGAGGCATCAAAAAAAAAAAAAAGTTGATTCCAAAAATACTCCCAGAAAGCCTGCCAAAACTTCACAGATGTCAAGTTTCTGCTTTAAGAACACATTTCATTATTTCATGAGCACATGGGTCTCTACTGGACTGAATTAGGAATGTTCTTCCAAAACAAGACAATTATTTGGGTAGCTGTGTAGACAAGAGGCAGACCCAAACAACAGAAAATTTGGTCTGTGGATGCATGAAAGCTCTCTTCTACAGCCTTTAACTCCCTCTGCCCCATCCTAGGGGAAGCTGCAGTTTAATTTGGCTCCCAAGGCAAGTTAGAACAGCAGCATCTGCAGGCATACCCCCACTTCAATTGCTGTGGACCTATTGTAGAGGTGACTACATGCTCGCTGGGGATTTCCCTTCTATAGGAAAATCCCCAATTGACTTAGGTCACCACTGAAGCAGCAGAAAGGAGGAGGAGCATAGTTCAGACACAAACTCTGGTTGCTTATATGAACCACTGAGGATATTAATCGGTCCCCACATGAGTCCACATAACCATTTCTCTCAACAGACTCTAGCTTCCTCACCAATTGCTGTGCTGTCTTTTAGGAGGGGATGCTCTTTCTCCCTTCACACCAGATTATCAGTCCTGATATTAAGGAAGGAAGGGATATCATAGCCCCACAGGGCACTCAGAAGTGCTTTTTTTTTCATTTTGAAAGGGCACCTCAGCCAAGCCCCTATCTTGGGGTTACACAAAGAACATGTGAACAGGTTACCAAGATGCTCCCCCAGCAAATGAGATCTGAGTGGAATGAACTGGGGCATGTGGCAGGACGCTGATACCTGAGTACGCATCAGGAAACAAGGCTGCTGCACTAAAGAAACCATGATGTTGCAGAGGGATAACAGTGTCTCACTGAGCACCTGCTTTTTTCCTCCTGCTCTCTGCCCTCACTCTCTCTTTTTCTCTCCCGTTTGTCTCCCCTGACCATTATATCTCTTTCCCTTGATCCTGTCCTGATTCCCCATCCAGTCCTTTATTTTTTCCAGACATTCACTCACCTCCAGGCCTTCTCTCACTAAGCACCACATCACATCTTCTGCCTTATGAAAGAAAAGATCCCTGAACTCTAGAGACTTTGGTTAAAAATAAAAACTAAGCAAAAGTAAATACATGCAGGCACATACAGCACTTTGAAAGCAACCTCCTGATCTTGTATCTTTATATAGAGCTGGTCATTTTTTTCCCCCAAAAGTGAATAATTTCATGAACTTCTGACATTTTCAAATTTTTATATTTTTGCAATATTTTCAATCAATATTTATATTGAATCCATAATCAAAATTGTTCATTCAATAAAAACCTGCTCACTGAAGAACTCCTGTTGATTGTGGGAGTTAGATCAGATGCTGAAACTCATCTGTAAAAATTATGATAATACTAGGTATTGAAGGATATATTAATTAACATATGCAATGTATTCACAGAGTAAAGCGGTAGGTTCCATATAAAACTGCTTGGCTTATATAGCACGTTTCATCCATAGATCTCAAAGTACTTTACAAAGGACATTAGTATTAATATCCATTGTATAGGTGAGGACACCAATGGTGGTGAAGTGACTTGCCCAAAGTCACCCAGCAAGCCAGTGACAGAGCTGTGAATAGTACACAGATCTCCAGAGTCCCTGTCCAGTCTTCTATATAAGAAGCTAGTTTCAACGAAGTAAGAAATTTTAAAGGTCCTTCTGTCAGTCATTTGTTGTTCTCTTCTAAGTTTTTCTATCACATCCATCACTGTAGTATCTAATTGCTTCACATAGATAATTCCTTTTCTAAAAAGCAATCAAGTACCAGGAAAAAGTATGAAAGTTACACGGGCTTCTTCCTCCCATCCCCCCAAGTGAAAACCCTTGTGATTTGTTTAAATTATGCCAAAAATAACGAGAGGTTAATAATAGGGGTGAATTCTTAATTGCAAATCCTTCTTGCCTTTTGGCACAGACAATATTCAGTGTTTTATTTTAATTTGCTACATCAGATTAAATTCTTCATCCTGGAATGCTCTTTATATGTTTGTTTAATGACAACAACTTCTTCTGCCCGTTTAGATATGTGGGTTATGTTAGGAGAAGTGACTGTAGAGAGTATCCTCCTCTCATTCAGCAACTATTTAGGTGTCTGTCAAAATGAAGACACTGCATCTACCAAACCAGTATGAGTGTAAAACAATCCATGCACTGAATTCTCCTTTCCCTTACCTGGATGTAAAGCAAGAGTAACGCTTAACATCAATGGAATTATGCTGCTGTAAAAACAAGTGGAAATGAGAAAGAATGAGGGCCTGATTCTCCTAAGTAGTCACTTTTGTTTTTCACAAAAAGGATTAACTGGGATTTTTTTTTAAAACTAGAACTCTTTCATGTTTTAAATGATACACCCAATGTGATTTACATGTTCTTTTCAAAGAGATTTTTAAAAATGTCTTTCCAAGATAGAAATTATGCTCCAGTCCTTATGTTTTTGCACCTTGCCTGGCACACTGGGGCCCTGATCTCGATTGGAGCCTCCTAGGTACTACTGTAATACCAATAGAATAGGAGAAAATAGGCTTGCAAGATGGATTACAAAGCTGAACTACAATGTCTCTTCTTACACATGTCAAACTAAAGTGGTTTCCTATGCGTTGAGGCAGCCAATCGGGGTAGAGAAACATACCTTATAACCTGCCCACCATGAAATCATTTGCCAATGACAGAGACTAAAAAGACACTGTGAATAGCAGAACCTGGTAAATAGTTTTAAAAGTTTGCAAACATTTTCTATCTCCACTTTGAAGTTAACTTTGAGAATCTAGAGCTACAAAGGGCCAATTCTGAGTACTTTGTATTCCAAGTCAATCAGTTTCAACAGCTCTTGTAGTGGGGATTTGGCTACTGGAACATCTCCATTTTTACAAAAAAAATTTTTTTTTGTAAATTTCCTAGGGGAAAAAAAGATGTTTTATGTCATTGTTATTTTACAGATTGGGTTACCATATTACATTCAGGGAAGGGTTTAGAAAGCACTACATTTGACAATGTGTTGCCTGGGAGCAGGTGGATTTGATTAATTGTCTGAGCCTTACTGATGAAAGTGAATGCCTATAGGGAATCCAGTCATTTGAACAACAAGAGTGGCATATGCAGGGTTTTGTTGGCATGCTGGCAGGTGCCCAGAACCCCATCTCCATGAGTGAAGGGATTTTACTTAGAGTTTTGATCCATAACAGAGATTTGATGGTAAACAATTAGTACCAAGAATTGAAAAATGAATTTACTCTTGGCATGCACCAGTGAGGGCCATATAAGCATCTAGACAGATAGACTCTTGGAATGCTTAAGCTACAGAGATAGGTGGGGGGGAAAAAGACACAGCTTTCAGCTGAAGAAAGGACTGGCGAGGAAGTACAAGAGAAAGTAGAATACCGAATGCCTAGAATGCCTATGCTTGTGAACACCCACTTGTACGTACATCAAAGATTAATCATCAACAAATACCTTGAGGTACAGAACACATGAAATGAAGCTTTTCTAGCGAAACATCATTTTTACAAATCATCGAAAAAAAACCCTTAACCAGAAATGGTCTGAATAACAAAAGTATGACAGTCATCCTGAGTGCTCTCACATCCCACTCATTAGCACAGGCAGAACCATTCATCTGTCTGCCAAAATAAGCTGCACTTAATGAATTGGAAATGAGCAAATCCATTTTATCGTGCTGGTAAGAAATTAACAATGTGACTGGTCCCTTAAAGCCTAATCCTACACAGCATTTAGCTCCTTTTGAGCAATGCTAAGTGTCCTCAATACCCATGCACTTCAGAGGAAGCTTAGAGCATCTACAGTCTCTCAGGAGGTGCTCAGAACTTTCTAGCATTCAGACCATTGTCAGCTGTTTTGTTATTGGGAGGCACACAATGGCACTAATAGAGATAACCTCACAAATTCTGTTTAACTGAATGTATCTTCAAGAAACACTGGTTGTTAGCTGTGGCATATTACCAGTAAAAGTGTTTTTACTGACTGATCTTACCTGATTAGAATAATTTCTTAGGTGCAGAACTAGTGCCATAAAAAGTATGCTCACAGAAACAAACCAAAATATTAGATGATGATATGATTTAGATATCATGTATCCTTCCATTTAGGAAAGTCATGGATATTAAGTGCTACTTTGATTCAGGTAATTCATTCTTAAGCAAATATATTCTTATCACTATTTAACTGTACTGCCATACATCACCTGAAGTGATGTACTAATTCCTACAGCATCAACTAGCCTATACGCTATCTCCAAATAAATATTCACATTAAAAGTTTATATTATTCTTCATAAACTGATTAAAGAGCTAATGAAAGCTTTGTTAAAGTTCCAGTTTGAAACACAATGATTATGCTGTCAACTGCTTCCTCTATTTCTCTTCCTTGGATCTTTAATATGAAACCATGATTCAGGCTATCCTACTGTCCCTCTCTTCTACTTTAAAGGGAGGGGAAGGACAGGTGGACAAAGCTTGCTGTGGATGAAAGGACTCTCACAGGGGACTCCAAGCGTGAACAATTCTTCTCCTATCAGGTGCCTGTGCTGCTCTACTTTCTGGCGGGAAGTCTTGGAGCTCCATAAACTCCCCAGCCAGACATCAGCTCCTCTGCCTGCTTCCACTTCAGATTCTCTGAGTTTTCTGATTCCCAAAGTCCCATCACTGATGAGCCAGTGAGGAGGTGGTGAGGGTAGATGGGTGCTGGAGGAGCTGAGCCTGAGAGAGGCAAGTATGACTAATAGCTGGCTATGTAGTATGGGCCTGATTCTTATTTATACTAAGGCCACTCTACACTGCTATGGCAGTGTGAACCTTAAAATGGTTTTAAATGTAATGTATAGCAACCAAATCTCTGTTCCCCTCACACTCACCTTGAAAATGTGCACACACCAGTACCAAGTGCATTGAACATAATTTCCTGATGCGGTCGTTTCCTCACTGAAGGTAGCCTGACCAGGGAGCATATTAAAAAAGAAGCTATTTCAAACAGCCGTTTTTGATAGATCTCTACTTCAAAGACTCCTGCTGATGTAAGCCAGGCTTTTGGCATTGTTTCTAGCTTCATTAGGGTACAAAAGGAGCATTATCAAAAAGAAAATTTTGTGGACACCCCCTTCCCATAACACTGAACAAAGTACTTTCAAAAAGCTAGATCATCTTTATTAAATTCAATTGATACTTGCCAACTTTTGTCTGATCTATTATATTATATCTGGGAAAACTATTGCAGCAATATTGTAAACATTTACTGAAGCTTAATAATCACCATGAATCTAGGAGTGAAAGAATCTTAGCACTTTTTAGAAACTAGAGCATTTTAGAATAGGAGTGAATGTGGCCAAGTGGACCAGGGCTTTGGACAGAGTCAGGAGACCTAGTTCAAACCCCACCTATCATGGTTATCATCAGATCCCTTCATCTCTTTTTGCTTCAATTCTAAAATGGGAATAGGGATAGCTTCCTTCCTTTGTAAAGATACTTTGAGAGCTACTGATAAAAAAGGTCTATAAATATTATTATTCTAGTATCTCAAATCTAGCTGCATTGGATAATTTGGAGATGGAATTGTAAAAATACCCATTTTGAATTTGTTTTCCATCAATATTCTAGCAAACATGAATACTGTATGGAATCAGTACATTTGAAACAAATGTTAGATAATATTCAAGGCAAACAATTTTTGAATTTACAAAGGCAAGTATTGACTCCAGAAAACTTAGAATGAAATTAATTAATTTGGGGGAACAGAAACAAAACCATGTGATTTATACAGCCAAACAAAAGTAACAAATAGGATGGAATTTTTGTATATTAAATACATCCAATGAACTCCTCATAATCTATAGTTCAGGAATTACTCACAGCAATTATTCTTTCCCACAAGCTGCTCACGGACATTTTCTGAACTGAAAAAGAATTTAATTGGTCAATAATTCACCATCAATTATTTGCTTAGCTCCAGATTTTCAGGTGACTAGTTCTTTGCATACTCTCAGCAATGCTGTCAGTCAGATACAAGGGAGAGATATCATTCTGTAGTCTTCCCACTGGAGGAAATAAAACTATCCCTTTCATTTCAAGACGATTTCTTAGAACCATTATTTTCTGGAAAATATTATTGCACACTATGATCAAAATTCATTAAAATACATTTGAAATGTAGGCTCCTTAAAACTATATGTCATATACAAACATGATGTATTAAGCTGAAGATGACTAAATGTTTCTACCTTTAATAGCAGCAAAATATCTTCTGTGCAAATCATAGAACTGAAAGGGACCTTGAGAGGTCATCTAGTCCAGTCCCCTGCACTCAAGGCAGGATTAAGTATTATCTAGACCATCCCTGACAGGTGTTTGTCCAATGATGGAGATTTCACAACCTCCCTAGGCAATTTATTCCAGTGCTTAACCACTCTGACAGTTAGGAAGTTTTTCCTAATGTCCAACCTAAATTGCCTTTGCTGCAATTTAAACCCACTGCTTCTGGTTCGATCCTTACAGTTTGAGAAGAACAATTTTTCTCCCTCCTCCTTGTAATAATTTTTTATATACTTGAAAACTGTTATGTCCCCTCTCAGTCTTCTCTTCTCCAGACTAAACAAACCCATTTTTTTCAATTTTCCCTCATAGGTCATGTTTTCTAGACCTTTACTCATTTTTGTTGCTCCTCTCTGGACTTTCTCTGGTTTCTCCATATCTTTCCTGAAATGTGGTGCCCAGAACTGGACACAATACTCCACTTTAGGCCTAAAGAACATGGAGTAGAGTGGAAGAATTACTTCTTGTGTCTTGCTTACAATACTTCTAATACATTCCAGAATGATGTTTGCTTTTATTTTGCAACAGCATTACACTGTTGACTCATTTAGCTTGTGGTCCACTATGACCCCCAGATGTCTTTCCTCCATACTCCATCCTAGGCAGTCATTTTCCATGTGTCCCTTCCTAAGTGGAGTACTTCGCATTTGTCCTTATTGAATTTCATCCTATTTACTTCAGACCATTTCTCCAGTTTGTCCAGATCATTTTGAAATTTTAATCCTATCCTCCAAAGAACTTGCAAGCTCTCCCATCTTGGTATCATCTGCAAACTTTGTAAGTGTACTCTCTATGCCATTCTCTAAATCATTGATGAAGATACTGAACAGAATCGGACCCAGAACCACACATTTTGCCCTTCCAGCATTACTGTGAACCACTAATGATTACTCTCTGGAAATGATTTTCCAATCAGTTATGCACCCACTTTATAGTAGCTCCATCTAGGTTGTATTTCCCTAGTTTGTTTATGAGAAGGTCATGCAAGACAGTATCAAAAGCCTTACTAAAGTCAAAATATAACATACATAACACTTCCTCCCATCCACAAGGCTTGTTACCCTGTAAAAGAAATCTATCAGGTTGGTTTGACAAGATTTGTTCTTGACAAATCCTTGCTGAATGTTATTTGTCACTTTATCTTCTAGGTGTTTGCAAATTGATTGCTTAATTATTTGCTCCATTATCTTTCCGGGTACAGAAATTAAGTTGACTGGTCTGTAATTTCCCAGGTTGTCCTTATTTCCCTTTTTATAGATGGGCATTATATTCACCCTTTTCAGAGACATCACATTTCCACTTCTATTCCCATTGAAACAAGCATAACATTTTCATCCACAATATTTACAGGAACATCTATTTGCATAAATAAAAGAAATGTATTGCATGCTCAATGGCTTCTTGTACATGCAGTTTGACACTTGCATATGCAATTGTCTATTTTGCATGTGTCCGTGTTGGGAAAGTTACTGGTAACCCCCCTCAACAACTAACAGTTCAGCCATTAGGGGGAAGCAGAAGCCTCACATATGCAGTAACCTGAACTTTTGAACTGTCTTTTCTCTTTTGCCTTAAAGCAGGAGAAACGAGCTCCAAACTGGTTTTTACTGACCAGATAACAGAAGTATGGGGTCTGACAACCAGCAATCAAGTGTTAGCAGGGCAAGGGTCTTTGTCTGAAAGTGTATAAAAAGTTTGTGAAATTTGTGTGAGGCAGAGTCTTTGTACCAAGGTGCAAGGCTCTCCTTTTTTCTGCAGAATAAAGCATCTTTTCCTTATCCCTGTCAGGCTGTTATTGGCTCTCAGCTAAGCAGACCCGACATTTCGGTAACAGTTTCTGGCGACCCAGATGGGACTCTCCTAGCTTGGACATCGGACTCCGGATGGCTGCGGCGAACCAGGAGCTGTGCCACCGGGGTGTTTAGCCCCTCTTCCTCACTTCATCACAGCCCCTGGAGTTCGTGCTCCAATAAGGTAAGTCCTAATAGGATAAGGATACGCTATCTGGTTCTGGTTAACCGGTTACTGTTTTTCTGCTGTATACATTTGGGCGTTAGGAGTGTGGGTGGAACTGAACCTCTCGTTCATAATTCCTCAGGGTGGAAGCCATAGCATGCGCTGAAGCTCTGAGGTCGAATTGAGATCCTTCTGTCCTGTCCCCTTTAGCGGTCAGTGTAATAGAAGTAGAAAATCCTGGATTAGACCATAATTCCCTCTGCTATCTGTTTAATTCTCTGTTTGAGTGTCAGAAGACAGATGGGTAGGTCTCAGAGAAAACCCTCTAAGGATAGCCCTTTGGATTATATGCTAAGTAAATGGCCTCTACCCGATGTTCAGAAAGGGATGTCAAGGAAGCGGTTTTTAAACTTTGCACCCAGGATTGGCCAGCCCTGGGGACTGCATGGCCCGAGTTTGGCTCCTTTGATATTCCGACTTATTTAACCCCTTTGTGCCTGATATTGGAGAATCAAGCGCTGGGGCAAATGGACTATTGGTTTTTGTGGGACGATGAAGCTTATCGTCGCTTAAAGAAGGTACAAATCCAGGCCCCTCTATTCCCAAAAGCCTCTGCCCCTCACAAAGCCGATTGTTGGGAGGATACTCCCCTCCATGTATTGCCCAAGACAGCGGCCACCCCCGGCGGTAGCGCCACCGACTGGGATGGGCCCAGTACCCTCCTCCACAGAACCCAAGACAGCAGTTGTATCAGAACAGGTCCCGGCAACGAAAACTGAGGAAGCCACAATTCAAGCGAGTGAATCAACTAGTGGAGCAACCAGCAGTGGGTACACTTCTTCTCTGACTATTCCCGTCTTTAGCCCGTCCCATACGAGAAAGGGAGCACTCTACGAGAAAGAAACAGTTAATATCCAGGCACCCCTCTGGACCATCCCAGTTCCCACAACGAATGGGAATGTTGTAGACCTTTATGTCCATGTCCCATTTACTACTGCAGACCTTATGAACTGGCAAACCACCACACCTTGCCTCAGAGGCGACCCGGATGTCATTCATAGGCGATTCCATGCCATTTTTCAGTCTCATGATCCTGACTGGCAAGATGTGGGCCAACTTTTAGACTGTCTATTACGTACAGAGGAGAAAAAGCGGGACCTAAGGGGGACCCAGGAAGCAGCAGAGGCTGCCAATGATGGCCGCAGCTTTATAACCCTCGCCAACCCTACTCAATGGATCCTGAATGATCCAGCCCATCAGGAAGAGTTAGAGAGATTTCTAAACTATATTTTGGCCTGTATAAAACAAGCAGGAGAAAGAACTCTAGATTGGTCTAAGGTCCATAATACTGTTCAAGGGAAAGAACACCCCTCCAACTTTTATGAGAGACTTTGTAAAGCATTTTGTACTTATACTAACATAGACCCCAAGGCTGCGGACACACAGTCCATGGTCAGGCTTATTTTTATTTCCCAGTCAGCCCCGGACATCAAGAAGTGGTTGCAGCAGCTCGAGGGTGCTGAGGGAAAATCCCTGGAGGAACTGGTAAGTGTGGCCACTCGTGCGTATCACACAAGAGATAAAGTTCAAGAGACCAAACAGGTGAGGATGCTAGCAGCCCTTGTAAACGCTGGGAGTGAGAAACAAGGAGGGAGGCAGGGACCCCCCAAGTGCCAACCAAAAATGGATCACGGGGGGGCCCCCCAAGTCACACTAATGACATATGTAACTATTGTAAACAACTTGGTCACTGGAAAAGAGAGAGTGCCCAAACCGACGTAGCGGACAACAGCCCCGACCTCAACACCATATGGTTGTGGAAAGAACAGACGCTGTCAATAGTGAGGAAAGATGGCGACCCGGGGATCCACTTGTTACCTATTCAAATGACTTTACCACTTATGTTTGTTCTGCCACAGACCCCAGGTCCGTTTAACTTTGGGAGGAACCACTTATTCTTGTCTTTTGGACTCAGGGGCTGCCCTCTCTATTGTTACTGCCAAGCCAAGGAAAGGAAATCTCACAGATAAAAGCATTCCAGTAATGGGTATAGGCGGAAAGCCATTTGACTGTCCTGTATTGCAGAAGGCTGCTGTAGAAATCTCTGGTGTCTCAGCCTCCCATGCATTTTTGCTAGCTCCTGACTGTTTAAGATATCAATCAAAACTCCATTGTAGTGCTTGCAATTCAATCAACTATGCTTTTGCACACGCATGCACACATACATACACACCATAAAAAGAATTAAAATAATGAACCAAATATAAAGAAGGAAAAGTCTTGAGCAGTTAATGGATAACTGACCCATGAGCTATAACAGTGTGAATCAATAAGTGATACTAACTGACTCGTACATAGTGCTTTTCATCTGTATGTCTCCAAGTGCCTACTTGAACGGGATTACTCACACGAGTATGGCAATCAGGATTTGGCTCCTGACTTTCTATAGCAAACAGGAAGTTTATTCAAATTCCTTTGCAGGTGGACACTGGCAGCTGCACTGAGGGCACTGAGGACCCCAAGGACTTAAAACATCATGTTAAGGTGAAGTATTCAGTGTGGTACCACAAGGATTGTTGTAAGGTCTGGTTTTCACTAACTTCTTTATTAGTTATCAGGAATATGGTGTGAACACCACATTAATTACATCCATGGATGACATCATCTAGGATGTGTTACAAACATCAAAAAGTACATGTGAAAAAAGAACTGAGAGATATTCAGATCATAAACTCAAGGAGACTACATCTGGGGTAAATGCCTGGTTTGAATACTAATAAAGTGAAAAGCTGTTACCCTGGTGGTGGGAAATAGGGTTCAGTTCAGGAAAGCATGTTAGCAGCTCCTTCCCACACAGCAGAGGCACACAATGCAGAAGATGGTTCTCTGGTAAGCTGCCTGACCCAAGAGAGAAGATGGACTGACATGATTACCCTGAACAGTTGTTCTGGGAAGAATTTAAGGGCTACCAAGGGATTGAACTCATTCAAATAAGCTTCTGTTCTTTAATCCTTTACAAATTTCAGCTCTTCAGACCCTTCTTCCTTTTGGCGACTTTAAACATGCAGCTCACAGGGATCACAATAGCCCTACAGCTGGAATAAATTCCAAATGCAACTGCAGATGGCTCCAGGCCAGTGATGATATTGTAGGGTCAGTTTAGCTGTGCAACCTGTTAGGATATCTGTTTTTTTCAGAGACTCACTTCTCTATAACCCTCCTGAGTGCTTCCATTCTGGCTGTGTGAAAGCACAGTCAGTTTCCCCGAGCAGCTCTGCATTTGGCAGGATGTCTTCTCCCAAGTGGATATTATACCTCAACAACTATGCTCCTGTCCCTACCTAACCCTGGATCTGTGAGTGTCAGTTTTCCTGCCCACACAATATATATTTATTTGATTTTGAATTAGTGAGGTAGAAGCTCGGATTTTCAAAAGAGCCTATGGGAGTTTGGTGCCAGTCTTCCAATGAAATTCAATGGTATTGGGTGCCTAAACTTCCTTAAGTCTCTTTAAAAATCCCAGTCAGTGTCTCTTGTCTCTCTTCAGTTTATTGCTGCTTGCGGAGCTCCCTTCCCCTGACTGTCAGGATACTGGGTACCTTCATTGCCATGGAATCTACCTTTCCCCAAGAATTGATGACAACTTGTGGTATTTAGGCTCCACAACACACACAACCAGGTACTTAGGAAGTAGACAATAATGATAGTTCAATACTCTTTCTTATCCCATTAATAAATCTTGTTGTTGCATCCGTGGTCATTAGAATCTTGACTCTTTTAGTACATAGATCTAAGGAAACATATCTGCCTCTTCTATAATTTTCTAAAAGTCTGTGTGTGAGCAGCTTATGGTGCTTGGGGAAGCATTAGTTTTCCAGATAGATCCTATATTTAAGCACCCTGATTTGGTTAACACAGTTGCTATTCTGTGATCACCAGTGATCTCTTGCTTACAGTTCTGCTTAAACTGGAAGAGATCCTACAGACTCAAATGTTTTAGAACATAAGAATGACCACACTAGGTCAGCCCAATGGTCCATCTACCCCAATCTTCTGACTGTGGCGAGTGCCAGATGTTTCAGAGGAAATGAACAGATGAGGGCAATTTGGTGATCCATCCCATGTCATCCAGCACCAGCTTCTGACAGTTGGAGGTTTAGAGACATCTGGAGCATGGGTTGTGTCCCTGACCATCTTGGCTAATACTTATTGATGGACTGGACATCCTTGAACTTATTGAATTCTCTTTTTCGTCCTTCATAACATCGCATGGCAATAAGTTCCACAGGTTGACTGTGTGTTGTGCGAAGAAGTACTTCCTTTTGTTTGTTTTGAACTTGCCTATTTATCTAATTGGGTGACCCGGGTTCTTGTGTTACGTGAAGGAGTAAACACTTCCCAATTCACTTTCTCCTCCTTAGTCATGATTTTATAGATCTCTATCATATCCCCTTTGTTGCCTCTTCTATGCTGAATAGTCCCAGTCTTTTTAATTCTCTTCTCATATAGATGCAGTTCCATCCAACTAATCCTTTTTGTTGCCCTTCTCTGTATCTTTTCCAATTCTAATACATCTCTTCTGAGATAGAACCAACAGAACTGTACTCAATATTCAAGATGTGGGCATACCATGGATTTATATAGTAGCATGATATTTTCTGTCTTATTATCTATCCTTTTCTTAAAGGTTCTTAATATTCTATTAGATTTTTGACTACAGCTGCACATTGAGTGGATGTGTTTAGAGAACAGCCCACAATGACTCCAAGATCTTTCTTAAGTGGTAACAGCTAATTTAGACCCCATCATTTTGCATGCATAGCTGCAATAATTTTTTTTCCAGAGTGAATTACATTGCACTTCTCAACATTGAATTTCATTTGCCGTTTTGTCACTTCAGTGTGATCCTTTTGTAATTCTTCACAGGCAGCTTTGGATGTAACTATCTTGAGTTGTTTTGTATCATCTGCAAATTTTGCCATCTCACTGTTTATCCCTTTTTCCAGATCATTTATTAATATGTTGAACTTGTCCCAATACAGACCCGTTGGGGACACCACTATTTACCTCTCTCCATTATGAAAATGGAATATTTACTCCCACCCTTTGGTTAAACGATAGAAAACAGCTACCAGTCCATGAGAAGACCTTTCCTCTTATCCAATGACTCCTTACTTTGCTTTAGAGCCTTTGGTGAGGGACTTTGTCAAAGGCTTTCTGAAAGTCCCAGTACACTGTCTCAAAACATGTCCTATACGGCACCCTCAAAGAATTCCAATGGATTTGTGAGATATGATTTCCCTTTACAAAAGCCATGTTGACTTTTCCCCCAATACAGCATGTTTATCTATGTGTCAGATAAACCTGTTCTTTGCTGTAGCTTCCATCCATTTGCCTGGTACTGAAGTTATGTTTAACACCCTGTAATTCCCTCTGGAGCCTTTTTTTTTTTTAAATCAGCATTAGATTAGCTTCTCTCCAGTCATCTAGTACAGAGGCTGGTTTAAGTGATACGTTACTCACCACAGTTCATAGTACTGCAATTTCAAATCTCAGTTCCTTCAGAGTTCTATGATGAACATCATCTAGTCCTGGTGACTTATTACTGTTTATCAATATATTCCAAAAACCTCCTCTATTGACACCTCAATCTGAGACAGTTCCTCAGATTTATCACCTAAAAAAAAAAGTGAGTCAGGTGGGAATCTCCCCCCCCCCGCCATCCTCTACAATGAAGACTGCTTCAAAGAATTCATTTAGTTTCTCCTAAGTGGCCTTGCCTTCCTTGAATGTTCCTTTAGCAACTCAAGCATTCAGTTTGTTTCTTTTGCTAGTTGCTCTTCAAATTATTTTTTGGCCTGCCCATTTATGTTTCTCTTTTTGCTTCTAACTGACACTTCTACTCTGTTAAGCCATGGTGGCATTTTTTATTTTTTTGGTTTTCTTACTTTTTTGGGTGTAAGAGTATACATTTAGTTTGGCCTCATGTTGTTTTTAGCCTTATGGTGTTTTTAGATAGGTTTTGTGCAGTTTGTAGACATTTCACCTGTGTGACTGTTCCTTTCCATTTCTGTTTAACCATTTTTTGTGTATTTCCCCTTTTTGAAGTTAAATGTTACTGTGGTGGATATCTTGGCATTTTGTCCCCTACAAAGATGTTTAAATTTAATTACATTATGGTCGCTATTACCAAGAGGTTCAGCTATAGTTGTCACAAGGACCAGATCCTGTGCTCTACTTAAGACTCAGTCAAGAATGGGCTTTCCCCTTGTGGAGTCCAGGACAAGCTGCTCTAAGAAGCAATCATTAATGGTGTCTAGAAATTTTATCCCTGCATCCCTTCTTGAGTTGACATATATCCAGTTGATAGTGCAAAATGTTTGACCATGAAGCATTCAAATGGATTCCACAGCTCGGTTTTAAAATACAGATTTGAAAGAAGAGAAGAAACTTCTACAAGTTTTAATACAGTAAATATGCAATGAATCTGAAAGGCAACAGACATTTTAATAAGTACTTACTATATTTCGACTGTCCTGCTAATCTTTTTTTTCCCCATCCCAGTGTCATTTGTTAATTCTGAAGCCCTTCTTCTAATCTTAATAGAGCAGTTAAATATGCTTAATAAAAAAAGTTACTGTAAGTGGACATGCTGTGATTCAGCGACACTGTTCCTGACCTACAGTACTACTACCTCCTAAAGCACAGGAAATCTGGTTACCATGGCTGTTATTACCATAATTTTACACCTATTAATTTTGTCTGTAGAATTCATTTCCATAATCTATGATTTGGAACAAAACATCAGCCTTGTTCTTTTGTTGGCAAGATCAGATTTATTATAAAGCTAGTAAATGCCAAAACACTTTATTTTTAAACACTAGATCTCTCCAAACACTTTCCGTCTTATTAAAATTCAAACAGCTGTGAAATGGCCAGACAGCATGAAGATGAAAGTAAATGTGAAGCGACCTTCATCCATGCTGAACAAATAGATTATAAACAGACTTTCCAGTTGAAGTTACACAAAGCGAATTAAGAAATACCTAGGGCTATAATTTACTACAAAAATGTTTCCTAAATTTCTGACAGTTTCATTTAAACGACTAATTAAATTTGCTTGTAGGCATGTTAGCAGAGTCTAATAACTGCACTGTCATTTGGAAAGAAAATGAAAATGATTTTCTGTGGGCAATATGTTTGTAATGGTCCAGTCTCTGACTAAACATTTGACTAATATCTTCAAATAGTGATGCTTTATTGCAGATAGTAATGCCACATTTTAGTAAAATGTGATTTAAAAATGTACGTAGCAGTAGAGTAAAACTAACCAAACATGATCCCAGGAAATGTGTGTGTCTAGGTCTTGAAGTGGATTTGTAGAAAGATTTTTTCCCCCTGTATTTATATGAAAAATATGCAAACTGTGGGCCAGATCCTCAGATGCTGTAAATTCATGTACTTCCAGTCAGTTTAATGAAACTATGCCAATTTACACCACCTGAGCCTCTTGCCCGGTGTTTTGCTATAATCAAATACTATAATCAGCTTTACATTTCCTTTATCAGTATCTGAAGTATGCATCTTTCCATAAGAGATACATTTGATCAGTGACAAAGTAGCTTTCCAGAGTTCCACCAGATCAAAGCTATCCACCAGAGAGCTTCACGCATGGCTTACAAATGATATCTTGCATGTACACACATATTGAGAAGATTAGCAGAGCAAACAATAAACCTCAAACACTTCCCTTGTTTAAATAATTTGAAAGCCCTTATCATCCCACAGTGTGATACAGGATTGAGTAGAGAAACCTCCAAGCACAATTTTGCAAGCATGCACTCTGCAGGAGTTTCAAAGAAATAGTACTTTAAAACAGCCTACAATCTTGTATAATTATAATCCAGACAAAATCTCCAATAATGGTCAAAACATTGAATTTCTCTATTCATTTCTTTAGAAACAGTTTAGTATCTTGGTGTGTAAAAGAGAAAACACCTGACAAAATTTAATAATTACCTTCTTTCATTATGTGTAATTGTGTTTTTCCTTTCAGGAAAAAGACATTTAAGAAAAAAACGTTGAGAGCTGCAATTATATGATTACTTTACCAAGCAGCAGTTACTGTGACTGAAGTGAAATATTCCATATCCAAAAGGAGTTCACAAGGGAGTGCAAATAAGGACACACACATCATTGCTGCATGCATGGCAAAAGGTTTACCCCTTTTTTTCTATCCAGCCCCACCAAACAAGCTGTATAACAAATAGAACCAAAAGTAATGAAAACATGTACCCAGGGGTAATCTGTTCCCTCACTGATGGGAAAATACCATAAAACAAACTGTTTGCTGAATATCATTTGGCTAACTATTGAACTAGTTAATTCATGAAAAATAAACCTGTGAATATTTTATTTGACAAAAAACCATGTGTCTGCAGCAGCAAATCATAGGCTGCTGGTAATCCTCTGAATTGTTGTACAAAAATAGAGACTTTTTCAAAGTATGATTTCCCTGAAGAGGAATTATTCTAATAGCTTTAATCACAGGAAAACTGGCAAATTTTAATTTTGCTTGCTGGTTTCATCGATGTGTCAAAATCTGCAGTTTTTAGTGAGATAATGTTCCAAAATGTTAGCATGATCTCCCACCCTTTATCCCCCATCACATACACTGTTATACTGATATTTTAGGAGCTACAGTGTTTAAGTATTATATAATACAACACACACAAAAAAATGGTTTCTTGATGTTTCGGTAGAAATAAGACATGGGTGGGGAGGGTGGTTCTAAAAAGACCTTTCTATTTCCCCAGTCCTGGGACCTCTGGGGTATAATTTAGAACAGAGCTGTTCTAGATAACTTCCATCATTATATGTACAATAACCTGCCAATCTCTCCAAGCTCATCATCAGAAGCAAGCTCCCCACAGAACAGGACACACCAACTCAAAGCAGCACCAGACTCTGCCAGAACAACAGACGCAAAACCTGCAGACATATCTCCACTGCTACAATGATCAATAGCCCCCACCCAACACACTCCTCGAGATCCATAGGTCCTACACATGCCTATCACAACATGTGGTGTACCTCTTCCAGTACGCTAAACACCTCAATAACAACTATGAGGGTGAAACCAATCACTACGCTCTCAAATGAATTCACAAAGAAAAATGATAAAAGACAACATACTCTATCACCTGTAGGTATTGTAACCAACAGTCTCTTATTACAAGGGATGTCCCTTATTTTTTCATCTCTGCACAACAAGATCAGGAGTTTCTCAGTGCTGCAAAAAGCAGCAAGAAATACCCCTGGTGAAGGTAGGGGAGTACTGCTTATTATTATTAATCAGAATGATGATGATACTACTACTATCTGGAGGACATGTGGGGGGCGTTAAGAAAACTCCCCCCCCCAATACAACATTGGCAACCCTAACTGTGGGTGAACACTTTTCACAAAGCAATCACCCTATATTTAACCTAGCAGCCCTCATCCTCAAAGGAAACCTGCACAACACTTTCAGAATATCAGCCTGGGAGTTTAAATTCATAACTCTGCTAGACACTAAAAATCACGGCCCGAACAGAGACACTGGATTACAACAATCCGTAACCGACTAACCCCTCTTTTTGCCTTATGACTGCAAAGGTATTAGTGGGCCGCTTTACCTTGAACGGTCTCTTACAATATGTGCTAGCTACTTATGCTAAACAATCTGTTCCACTTTGCATTTTGGCAGGGTCCCTCAGGGTACCTTTCCCAGAGCTGAAGAGCAGCTCTGTGTTGCTCAAAATCTTCTCTATCTCACCAACAGAAGTTGGTCCAATTAAACATATTACCTCACCCAACTCATCTTTCTATTCTAGGTAATGTCAGCTGCTTGAGGATAGGCCAGAATGTTGTGCACTCCAGCTCCCCACTTACTCTTGCCTATGGCAAGCCCTCTTTCCTTCCTCCTCCTTACCCAATGCTAATGGAGGAAAGGGTAGTTTAAATCCTTATTTGTCTGCTTGATGTACCTTTTGAGGGGGCAGGGATAGCTCAGTGGTTTGAGCATTAGCCTGCTAAACCCACGGTTAAGAGTTCAATCCTTAAGGGGGCCATTTGGGGATTGCTCCTGCTTTGAGCAGAGAGTTGGACTAGATGATCTCCTCAGGTCCTTTCCAACCCTAATAATCTATGATAGTGGCACTGCTAGAGCAGTCCAAATGATGTTTAGTCAGAGCCAAAGAGCTGACCCATTATTTTCATTGTACAATCAGAGGAATAGTAGTTTAAAATAGTTTGAAGTTCAGGTTTGATTTAAATTACCATTCAAATATTTGGAAGCTTAGCCAATTAACAGTCTACAAAATTTGGCTAGAAGTCTCAAGATACTAAGCTGTCTTGCAAAATTATTTTCATGCCTTGTTTCTGGCTCGACTAGAGAGCATCCTCTCTGATACTATCTCAGCACTTCTGGCTGTGATTCTAGCTAGAACCTTGGACACATCCTAGCTAAAATTAAAAATAATGTGGGAAAATGTTAACCCAGCATTTCAGAATCTTTAATAAAAAAATTGTCTCAGATTTGGATCTAGAAATGGGCACTAGTTCATTAGCAGGGTGGGGGGAAAGAAGATTCTTATTTCTTCTGGACCGGTTTGCCCATCCCATCTTTGGAAGCTCCCCTTCAAACTCCTTATGTGAGTCTAGTAAAGCTATCTGTGGGATAAAAATCTACCCTCTGTTGCACCCCAGCAGCCTGAAGACAGAGTGTAACTAAGGGCAAAATTTAACCCTGTATTTGTCAATTGAGAGTCTCTAGTCTCCTACCTTTTTTCTCTCCCACTCTACCCCTTTAATTGAACCAAGATGTTGATCATTAACCCCAGCCTCCATATAATGATGGAAGTTATCTAGATCATTAACCCCAGCCTCCTTCTCCTACATTTCATAAAATTTCCCCAGAGGTCTTTGGGTGTGCTTGGTCCTAAAACTTTTCAGCTATCTCATAGTTAAAGATACTAAAACCTGTCTACACTAAGTGCTAACAGGTTTTGGAACAGAACTTAAACCATGTGAGCTAACTCCTTTTTAAATCCTTAGACTTTGATTAGACAAAGTCTAAGAGAATGTTTTTGGCATAGTAACTCACAATAATATTTTGGGTGGGCAAAAAATGAACTTACATAACTAACTATGTTGTTACTCATGCTCTTTTGATCTAGTTTATCTATTTACCTTGCCATTGATCAAATAGTTCAAGTGAAGAAAAAAAAAAAGAGAGTGTACATGACTTTCACTCTTGAAACACTTACTTGAGCAACTAATTAAGTAAATCTCTTTTTGAAAGAATTGACGGGCTACTATGGTGTGTTAAAAGTAGACAACCTTTGATGGAGAATTTTCTAGAACTAAACTATTTGAAATCTTATAAAAGAGAAAAAACACTTTAAGGTGACTGTCTCTTTCAGTGACAGATGAACATTGAAGTCTGAAAAGTCCATTACAATGGGAAAAAGAACAGTAGTTCAGAGAGAAAGAGAAACAAAAGCATTAGGGTAGCTAGAGGCATTTCATCTCTAGTCATTGTCCTGGCAAGCTGTAGAGAAAAACAAGTCACCTCCCCATCATTACAGCCTAGTGATAGAGAGGTAATATTTAGGGCCACATAAAACATGAGTCCATCAATTTCAATGGTCTTCTTAATCACAATTTCAAAATTGTCTCTGTTTACGTTTGTGGCCCTGATTCCACAGTTGCCTCTGCTGTCCGCAGCACAGGTGTCATTAGTGTTATCCAGCAGTGCTCTTCTCCAGGCTTTGTTCCCTCAGGTGTTCACCCAAACATTCAATTTTCCTGAAAATCCTGCTGTTGAAGCTCCCCCGTTAAAGAGGAGGAAGTAGCAGCATCACTACCTTATCTCAGGACTCAATTTCAGTATTTAGCCCTAGGGCTGAGACTGCAGAAGTATGAACAATAATCAGCCACACACTAAATCAGGGACATGGCATATGACACCTGCAGGCTCTCCCACTAGTTGACTGGTGGCTGTGATGCTAACAGGTCTTCCTCTCTACTGTTATACCAGCATGCTGGTGACTGTTCAGTGCTGAGGCAGAGCTTAGTAATTTTATGCTGCAAGACATATTTTCAAAATAAGCAGAACTTTGCCTCGCTCTGCATGTGCACTGCTAGCACACTGTTGCTTAGGCACACAACTAAAGCCTATACTTTTGCACTCAGTTAGTCCCTGAAAAGGGGCAGTGACACAAGTACTGCACAGGTAAGTGATGCAAACACACAAATTGTGACCTCATTTTAAATATTTGATTTTCAGTATTATAATGACTCAAACACTCCACAGATTTCCTGTCAAATCTAAGGATGTAAACAGAATAGTAAACATTTTTTCCATGAAATTTCCATTGTACCTTGAGATGCTCCAGGAAATGATAAAAATCGGGTACAGAAAACATTCCAGAGAAGAACAGGGAAACTGACCATACTAGCATAGTAGGAACAGACTCTCAGGCATGGAGGAGAACCTTAGAGTCTTTCACAAATGAAGGTTAACAAAAAATATCATTGAGATGAGACATACTGTAATGCAGTGCAGGATAGCTAAATAGAATATAATTCAGAGACTGATAATGAGAGCATCAGAAAGCTGGGAAATTGTTATTACGCATTTGAAAATGTATGTTAATAGGAAATGAAAATTTCTCTCAGCAAAATAATTTAATATTGTTTTATATAAGATCACATGGGGCAGGAGGAAGGTGACACATTCTGAGTTTTGGAAAAGTGTCGTCTGTTTCATATTGGAGTTGCCACCATCAATGTAGCTTTTTATATATTTTACCAACTGGTCATGCTTTTCTTATTCATTTAAAGAATAGCAATCAGCTATTAAAAAGACAGATAAATTAGCTGTAGCAAAAAAATGCAGTTGAAAAATGACCTTTAGCCATCTCCAAAAGAAGCTGAATGTTTCCTTTTGAAATTGGGCACAAAAATAGTCTGACCCTAGTGTTCTGGGGCTTTCCATGGAGGCTGGATGGCCCATTTTGGGGTATATGCTAAAGCTCAGGTTCTGTTTTCACTTGGGCTGGCAAGCCATATACTTTGCAGAGAGGACACAAGCTAAATCATTCAAGTGTGGATTATCTTCCAGTGCCTTCCCACAATTTCTCCCATGTTCCCACAAGCACAGACAAGTTCTTCACTAGTAAAGAATCAGTGTGTCTCATCTTACTGGTGCACTAAGTACCCTGGGATAGGTCCCCAGATGTCCTAGGACAACTGTCACCTTTTCTCCTGGCCATCCTGGGATTAGCTCTGGCCAGGCTTTGCACCCACCTCTGGTGGTCTCTCTCCTATTGTCCTCTCACCCTGTGGACCCCTCTCACTCCAGAAATCATAGCCTCTTCTTTAGGACTCAGACCTCAGGCTGGGTCACCATACACATTCCCCTAATGGGGGTGATGTAACAAAGTCTTTCTTCAACAAACCATCCCAGGCAGTCTGCTGTCCTCTGCCTCGCCTGGACCACATTCCCAGTGGCTGGAATGGGAACCCAGAGCTGCCTTCTACTCTGGGTTCCAGCTCAGGGACCCTCCGGTCAGGAGCCAAGGCCTGCACTGTCCTATCTTGGTGCTTTTCTGTCTTCTCAAACCTTCCTGGCTTCCCCCTCTCTCTAGGTCCAGCAGCTTCCCAACACCCTCCTCTGAGAGAGTGACTGCAGCCTACTTCCCTGTAGCCCCCTTCTGTTACCGGCCTCTCAGCTCATATAGGCACTGCCTATTTCTGCCCAGCTGAGCCTCTTCTAATCAATTCCCTGCTCCCTGGCTCCTCCTCCAGGTGCAGCCTCTGGAGTTAATTGGACAACCCGGCCATCTTAACCCCTTCCAGTCCTCTGTGTGTTGGACACCTCATTACAGCCAGATTCCAGTGAGTGTACATCAGTGTGGATGTAAATGGGTGGATTCACTGGAATCTGGCTTTGCAATGTGGCAAGTTGGGGACAATCGTGCAAATTAACTTTGTAGTGATGACATGCCCAAAGTGAAATTTGGAACTAAACATAAATTAAAGATAAAACACTTTAGAATAAATAATAGCTAAATGTTTTTGGATGTAATAGGCTGGCATTAACTGGATTCTTTGCAGCCATTTTTTGTAATTATTTGAGCTCAGTGATAAAGCTATTGTGATTTTTATTTGGATTACATCTCTCATGCAAAACTCACATATAACACTGATGGGTGTACTTGAAGTGCTGTAGTCCTTATGTACAGGAAATGCTCCCTGTGAATTGCTGACCATACAGCAGTGCTAGAACTCATTGTTAAACTATTCCACTGTGCCAGAGGTGTGTAAATGGGCCTCAGTGTAAAATAGCAATCTGTTTTTTTTTTTGCCTTGCATGTAAAAAAAATTTCCACTCCATACGGCTAAATGCAGTCTGCGTCTGGTGAAGTGGGTATTCACCCACGAAAGCTCACGCTCCAAAACATCTGTTAGTCTATAAGGTGCCACAGGATTCTCTGCTGTTTTTTTTTGGCACTCAAGTAACTTTACTGATATGGGTGGTCCTACTGACCTGGGCCAACCCATGTGGTTAAAGTCACTCAGAGGCCTAAAATGTTTATAAAATCTGGTCCCTTAGATCATCTTCCTTTTGTTTCTGTGATCTTTATTAATAAGACGAGTGTAAGCAAAAGTGAGATATGTGAATTTTAGCTATTCACCCAGTCTTCTCTAGGGTTCATCCAGTTCATCAGCATAAAACCACTGTAACCAGGATTCACTCCCCAACCCACCTTATAAACATCCATAAATCCTACAATAGAGCGATTGTAAGGATTATAGCACAGCAGTATAGTGTCCACAGTACCACTTGCACTATTGGTATTGGGTCCAGGGGATACTGGTAAACAGGGATCCCATGGCCCCTTCCCAGGCCTGCTCTGGCTACCACCATCACTATCTGTCACATAGAGCCAGTGCAGAGGCCAAGGCTACACAGATCCAGGGCAGAGACCTTTTTACACTAACACAGCTGTTCCACTACTGCCCTCTTCACCACTGGTAAATTTCTCTCTACAGTGAGAGGATGTGAAAAGTGATAGATACCAGAATTTCCCCACCCATCCCCCAAGTGCTGCTGTATAAATAGCCTCTATAAAAAAACAAAACATTTTTCCATTTTCAACATTTTAAAAAAGTGTAAAATTTGCAAAGTTGATGAAATTGGGCAAAAAATTATAAATAATGCCAAACTGGCAGTGCAATTGAGCAATGTTCTCAAACAAAAACCAAGGGATTTACACAGCTCTGGTTATTTGTACCTTCCTCTCCATAGTCCCACTGTTTTTTGTTTCTTTGTTTTTTACCTTGACATCTGTTTTTCCATGTAGGCAAGTTTGCATACTCCATTTCCACGTGCCAACACTACTAAATCTAGGAATCAGATCATGGTGTCTTGGGATTCATCTTAGTTTGAATTTTTCACAAGTGATGAGCAACCAACTGCTGTTGACGTCAATAAGAACTACAGAGTGCTCAGCATGTCTGAAGAAATCAGGCCGTTAATATAAATGAGAGTTAGTAAAGTCCCTAGCTGAGGGATCTATCCTGGAAGCTGCTGAGCACTTCTGTGAAGCCAGTGGGAATTAGGGGCTCTGAGCATGTCAGAGGAAAGCTCAACACGTTACAGGAAGGTGTTCTGAGGGAACAGTCATTCCACAGAGTTGTACTACACTCTACAGACTTCAAATAGACTAAAACTTTTACTATTAGTGGCTATTTGGTGACAGTTACATTTTACAGTTGCTTGACCTTCTCTCTAAAATTATAAAAATATCGTTTTCTCTCCTCTGTCAGGTCTTCTAAAAATACTGCTTCTTGATGCTGTTACCTATTGAAGTATGAACTAAAGACTTCCCCCCCCCCCATTTTCTGACAACTAGATCTTATTAGAATGATCACAGATTGTTTCATCATTACCTTTCATTTAATTATACTGACATTTCACTTTTTCCCATTCTATATTTTCTAAACAATCATTGATTCCAATATTTTCCACGCAAATTATCTTAAAACCAATTCTCTATAGGTTAATCTTTTTTTCTGCAACTACTTTATACACAATGGCATTGAGATGCCATGCTCCTCCCTTTTAAAAAAATTACCTTGTTTTTATCATCTCTAGTTTGATTTTTGAACTCTCTGTCTGCTCTTAGAATCACAGAATATTAGTGTTGGAAGAGACCTTAGAAGGTCATCTAGTCCAATCCTCTTCAAAGCAGGACCAACACCAACTAAATCATCCCAGCCAGGGCTTTGTCAACCTGGGCCTTAAAAACCTCTAAGAATGGAGATTCCACCACTTCTCTAAGTAACCCATTCCAGTACTTCACCATCCTTCTAGAGAAAGTTTTTCCTAATATCCAACCTAGAGCTCTCCCATTGCAACTTGAGACTATTGCTCCTTGTTGTGTCATGTGCCACCACTGAGAACATGC